>NC_091293.1:3487421-3552421 GCF_038502225.1 Cherax quadricarinatus
GTTCCAGCCACGGTATTGCTTGTTATGTGTAAATTATTCCAGCTATATTACTGTGATCTTTAATCTTCTCTAAAGAGTGGTACAAGCTAGCTGGTGGTACAAGCTAGCTGGTGGTACAAGCTAGCTGGTGGTACAAGCTAGCTGAACAACAACAAATATAGCCTTTAGTAATACAAGAAAAGTTTTCTTTTTGTTCACGCTTCATCATATCTTGTCTTCACAGGCAGTGTTCTCGAGAACACGAATGTCTAAACTGGATATTCCCCCTCTACTGCTGTTCCTGCTTCGTTACCTTCTCCTCACTTACCTATGACTTTCCCCGTATTCTTTGTCTCACTACTTGATGATGGTCCCAGAAATGAATGGAAATATTGTCCAATTTTCACTTTTAATTTGTATGCTTATTCGCACGATAGGTAAAAAAATAATGCCAATATATAACCTAGATCAATAGATCTAAAATTATTCAGGAATTTATTTCCAGTTAAGTTCGTTATTACGTGCTGTTGTGGTGTCAACATAATTGTTTTATGTTGGTACTGGACACACTTCTCATAACATATGTTGAAAATAGTATAAAATATCGATAAAGCTGATGAGTAAGACACATGTACGACAGTTAGGTATCAGTATTATTGAAACGTTTCACCTTCGTGGCAGGATTCTTCAGTCAAATATAGAAGAAAATGGATTGTAAGCAGCACGGGTACTGGTAAGGTAATGATGTAATAAATCCATCAGCATTTGAGGAAAAGTCTAAGGTGGTCAGTCCCTCATCCTGGAAGACTTCAGCTCCAAGGTTCAAGGAGTGATTTCATCATGTTAAACTCGCCGTTGCTCTTGCCGCCTGCAATACATTCTCCTCTGTATTTGTTTCACAAGTGTCTCATTCTTCCACTTCTCGGTTTTCTGAACCAATTATGTAATACATGTGAGACATAACATCTTGGTATTGTGATACAAGGAATTCCTCAACACTGACCTAACCTTGAGCTATGACCTACTTCCACTAGTGAGTTTTTTTTCACTGGTGACGGTGCCTGCCACTGCTTCGCCTCACCTGTCTGCGGTATATAAGTCACTTCTCCGGGCATGTGCTGTACTTTTCTTAATATTGATGAAGTGAACACATCGACTTCAAGCTGACAGATGGATTACCTCAAATTCTTTCTAATCTTCCACCAGTCTTCTCTGTTTTGGACTGATGAAGCAAGTGGCTGCCCCCCCCCCCTCAAAAAAAAAAAATAAATAAAAATCTTTCTAAAAAATGTTAAAAGTAAAGTACTTTAAAAAGCAGAGCTTTCCTTTATTTCTTATTTTCCTTAAATTTTTTTCTTTTAAAATTTCTTTAAAAAATCTTCACAAAAAATTCCTTAAAAAAATTTTCTTTACTTTTTTAATTAAAAAATTTTCGTTAAAAAATAAAAAAAATTCTTTAAATATATTTTTTAATTTAATTAAAAAAATTAAAAAAAATCTTTAAAAACAAATTTTCATTATAAAAATATCATTAAATTTTTTTCATTAAAAAGAGAAATCTGTAAATTTATGTTATGGTGAGTAGATACAACTGATCTATGATGATCACACAGCTGTTAGCAATCATTACACTTTATAATATATATTCGGTCACATTTTCAAATAATTTTTATGGTTTGATAATGGATATAGTATCCGACCGGCAATTATTTCGTATTTGCATTCATAAATCTACTTATATATATATATATATATATATATATATATATATATATATATATATATATATATATATATATATATATATATATATATATATATATATATATATATATATATATATATATATATATATATATATATATCGAACTTATTCCGTTCCAGGAGTTAGTTCTAAATTCGAAAAGTCTGAAAACGAAGCAATATTTTCCATAAGAGATAATGGAAATACAATTAATCCGTTCCAGAAACCCAAAAATATTCACACAAAAAAAATACATTTTACAGAGATTAATTATAGTTTTACATACACACAGCGAATATAGTGTTCAATTATGTATTAATAAATTTAAATAAACATATAAAATAACATTTTACTAAACTTTATTGAAGATTGTTGATGACATCTGGAAGATAGGGAGGAGGAGAGAGGGAGTTGGGGTTAGTGTTTGGAAGGAGAATCCCCCTCCATGACGACTTAAGGTATCAAAGACCTCTCTGGGGTTACTTCCCTTCTCTGTATTTTAATGCCACTAGGACCAGCTTGAGAGTCACTGGACACCTGTCTCACAAAATAACTGTCCACAGTCCTCTGTTTCTGGTGCCTCTATAAGATTTCCCTAAAATGGGACATGGTTCTGTCACTGCACTTGTTGCAAAGATGGCTTGTTTCAGCTTGCTCAGGGTGGTACTTCTCCACAAACATTTGGACATCATTCCACTTCTGTATTATTTTCTTCTTCACATCTTTGGTGATTCTCACTTTCTTTACCACGGGGGAACCAGTAGTAAGTTTCTTTGGGCCTATCGTAGTTTATTTCACAGTCCCACAAGCACTAAACACAATGAAATAATCGTTAAATGTTAGAATGAGAGCGCAGGTTAGTGTTCACTCAAGCATCAACAAAACCAGACTGGCTCACAGCGCCTGCGTGGGAACACGGACAGAGCAGGCTGCTGGACAGGTCCAGTACCTGGAAAGTTCGAAAATAAGGGCGAGTTCGATATATGGACAAAGTTGCTCCGAAAAAAGGGTTCTATTATCGAAGAGTTCGATAAGCGATACGTTCGAAATTTGAGGTTCCACTATATATATATGTATACATATATATATATATATATATATATATATATATATATATATATATATATATATATATATATATACATATATATATATATATATATATATGTATATATATATATATATATATATATATACATATATATATATATATATATATGTATATAGATAGATATATATATATATGTATATAATATATATATATATATATATATATATATATATATATATATATATATATATAATATATATATATATATATATATATATATATATATATATATATATATATATATATATATATATATATATATATATATATATATATATATATATATGTATATATATATATATATATATATATATATATATATATATATATATATATATATATATATATATATATATATATATATATATATATATATATATATATATATATATATATATATATATATATATATATATATATATATACATATATATATATATATATATATATATGCAAAACAACCACTGCGAAAGAATAGAGAAATCCCAAGTGCTTTTGTGACTACTCACATTATCAAGGAACTATGAAAGTAAAGCATCCAAGGAAGGTATATAAGGGGTCTCACCAACACCTCACTATCAGATCCCACAACAGTTAAACACCTGACGTGCGCCGGCCCAACTGGACAGGTCCTTCGCACAACCCACCAACAAACTATTCTACCCAAGAAAATTTTGAAAATTATTATTTGTTCAGTGTATTATTAAATTCTTCCCAAATTTTATTAATTATAAATGAATCTAATTTATATAAACCAAAGGAAATATTCATATTATTGTCAAAACTGCTTTTTATGAAACAAGATTCAATTATATTCCTGTCGACCATGGACTTGCTTGTTACTACTTTCTCAACTTTTTGAAAATCAATTAGATGGTTAAAATCTCTTACATGAATAAATAGAACATTGGAATCTTGTCCAGTTCTAATGCTATATTTATGTTGTTTTAATCTTAGTTCGAGATTTTTACCAGTTTGACCGTAATAAACTTTATCGCAAATTTTACAAGAAATCTTATAGACACATCCATCAGCATTTTGGGGGGGATTCTTTATCAAAAGTTTTTTTACTGTATCAATTTGAATTCATTATTACCCTTAATAATTAAAATATCTAGAAAAGGCAATGAGTTATTTTCTTCAAACTCAACAGTAAAGTTTATAGAATGGGCTAAGCTATTTAATTTTCCAAGGAAATGGTGTATATCTACATTTTTGGGCATAAGACACAAAATATAAAAAATGTAAGATATACACCATTTCCTTGGAAAATTAAATAGCTTAGCCCATTTATAAACTTTACTGTTGAGTTTGAAGAAAATAACTCATTGCCTTTTCTAGATGTTTTAATTAATAAGGGTAATAATGAATTCAAATTTAAAATTTACAGAAAACCTACAAATAACTGTTCCTATGTCCATTATTATTCCTCGCATCAAGATAGAGTCAAACTGTCTGTTTTCTCATCAATGTTTTTGAGAGCTTTAGGAATTTGTAGTCCTGAAATAGGTAATGATTTAAAATACCCAAGAAATGTAATTGATAAATCTTTTAAAGTTGCTAGAAATACTTTTTACAATCCAAAAAAGGGACAACCAGCCTCATTCAACTAAAAATATGTTGGTTCTCCCTTACCATGAAAATTTGGTTGATATGCCTTCTCTTCTTAAGACTTTTAATATTAAAGTTGTATTCAAAAATCTTGATACAGTAAAAAAAACTTTTGATAAAGAATTCCCCCCAAAATGCTGATGGATGTGTCTATAAGATTCCTTGTAAAAATTGCGATAAAGTTTATTACTGTCAAACTGGTAAAAATCTCGAACTAAGATTAAAACAACATAAATATAGTATTAGAACTGGACAATATTCCGATGCTCTATTTATTCATGTAAGAGATTTTAACCATCCAATTGATTTTCAAAAAGTTGAGAAAATAGTATCAAGCAAGTCCATGGTCGACAGGAATATAATTGAATCTTGTTTCATAAAAAGCAGTTTTGACAATAATATGAATATTTCCTTTGGTTTATATAAATTAGATCCATTTATAATTAATAGAATTTGGGAAGAATTTAATAATACACTGGACAAATAATAATTTTTAAAATTTTCTTGGGTAGAATAGTTTGTTGGTGAGTTGTGCAAAGGACCTGTCCAGTTGGGCCGGCGCGCGTCAGGTGTTTAACTGTTGTGGGATCTGATAGTGAGGTGTTGGCCAGACCCCTTATATACCTTCCTTGGATGCTTTACTTTCATAGTTCCTTGATAATGTGAGTAGTCAAGAAAGCGCTTGGAATTTCTCTATTCTTTCACAGTGGTTGTTTTGCATATTCTGAAATCACCTGTTTACTGTGATATTATTGCATATATATATATATATATATATATATATATATATATATATATATATATATATATATATATATATATATATATATATATATATATATATATATATATATATATATATATATATATATATATATATATATATATATGTATATATATATATATATATATATATATATATTTTAACATAAAAAATATATAGGGAAGTACCACCTCTATAGCTGGAATGGGGACCCTCATCCTCAGAGAAGACAATAAACGTACCTCAGAGAAAACTCAAGGTTCTCCTCGGAGCTGTTTGAATATTTTCTTCTCCTACCACCCCCTATATATTTTTTATTCTATGTGAACATTTATTAATAAACAAAATACATTTACAGAAAAAAAAACATGAATACAATGGCACAATGTATCAAAGGTGATGAATTTCCTCCAGCTCCTCCGAGGCTGGACGTGAGCCAAGTATGCAGCAAGCATTTCCCCTCTGGATGGCGACGCTGAGGCGCTGGAACATGAAAGTGGCTGCCCTTGGGTCCCTGGTGGTGTCGATGAGTCTGGAACCCAATTCTTTAAGGAAACGTGTGGCATTTTTTCCCCATGATCCCAAGGTCTCTGATCCCACTGGGACAAATTGATACTGTTGGCTAATGTCCCTATACTTGCTGATCTTGTACTCCTCCCTGTGGTCAGCAGCTCCTCCCTGTCGCCCCACACTGTGATGGATATAGGTGTCAGCCAGTGTGGACACACAGGTATAGTCCCATGCTAAGAGCTTGCCATTCTTCCAAGGATAGATGGTGATCCCGTCGGGGCGGTTTGCTGGGTTGTGGGTATTGTCTGCTGCAAGTGATCGTGGCTCCCTCTCGGCAGGGCATCCAGCTGTAGCAAGGGTTCTCTTAATGATGTCGTTGACCTCATTGTGTCTTGCATGCCAGCCCTTGGTTTTGGAACAGTTAAGACCATGTAGACTGTATTGGTCTGCTTGCACTTCGCCGCAAATACACATATATTCTGTGTGAATTGGGGCAGCAAGGCGCAGAGCCACTGCAATACGGAGGGTCTTAGGGTCGAGTCGCGTTCCCATTGCCGATATGGGAACTGTTTGGAGGAAGTCCCCGGAGTGAGGTGCACTCACAGCCTGGAGACGGGCAATCTCCCTATCTGATGTTGCAGCCCTGAGCATGTTGGCAAGCACCTTTTCAGCAATTGCGCTATCCCAGCTTGACTGTTTGTGAGCCAGTGCTACACTAGGGTTTGGTGCTAGAGCAGCAAGAGTCTCCCATTCGGTGATGGCACTGACATAGCTAGGGTCTTCTATTCCTGCTGAGTCACTGAGGGTGTCAGGAAGAATTTGTCTTATCAACTCGTTTGATGCAATGGAAGAGGATAGGAAAGCTGGTAAAGCAATCTGGGAGGATCTGCGTACTCCTAGCCCTCCAAGCCTGACCGGAAGTGAGGCTTGCAACCACTGTCCATCGTCAAGGGAAAGATTCAATACACTCTCTAGCATGGCCTTCAGGAGAGAGTCATATTCCTTGAGTTTTGGACTGCTGAAGGCTGGGGAGCATCTCAGAAAATAGGTAAGTTTTGGGGTTGACAGGCACCTGGTGAGTAGGTAGAAGGCATCGTGTGTGTCAATGTCTTTCATCCTGCTTTCCATCGTATATATATATATATATATATATATATATATATATATATATATATATATATATATATATATATATATATATATATATATATATATATATATATATATATATATATATATATATTGTCAACCAGTAACTCTCGTTGTTACATTCATAAAATAGTCTTTACTTCTCTGTTTAGTACGTCTGAGGTGCCTGATATTATTTCTGCCCAAGAGAGAATAAAGGAACTTTTTTCCACAAGTGTATGTGTACTATTACGAACACAAGTACACACAATTAAGGGTCAATTAAGGGTCTATTAGACAATAAATAATAAAATCAGATAAAGACAAACTCAAGAGGATAGTTTTTAGTCCCCATGTATTTGCAGCATGTACGAAGCGTATATACTCAACAGAGTAGTAACGAGAGAGCAAAGAACCGATCACCATAGTTGGTTTTGCACCTCAAGATAGACTGGTGTGTATATGTGTATTCAACCAGTGTTAGTGAGGAGTGTCTGCCACCCAGCCAGGTGGGCAAGTATAATCTCGACTTGGCTGTTAGTAAAGTCTCACCTGTTGGTAAGAGCTGAACAGTGTATTAGAGCAGCAGGGGCCCCTAATAAACTGCTCTAACCTGACTGCCAGTTTGGCTGGTCTAGAGGCCATTCATAAATGTGTGTGTGATAAACGCCACATGGACAAACTTCGTGTATACCTTCTATACTGTTAGATGACTGCATAAACTCCAAGTGAAAACAATCACTGTGTATGCCCCAGAGTTTACGTTCTTCCAAAATCATGGCAATGGGCATGCAGTTTTCATGTGCACCTACGGTGATATGCTTGGCGTGATATTAACTCCCGAATCCTGTCTTCCCTCTCCTCCAGTCTTTAACACCTTGCATTGTTAGTGTTGCCCTCCAGCAGCCACTCGTTGCAACACATCAGCAGCCTGTCCAGGTCTCCATGGAGTTAATGTCTCTCTTCTCCTAATCACTCTCATTAGATTTATTTCGTTAGCAAACAGACATATATTATGACTCACTTCCTTCTGCTTAGTTGTTTACACATACTAGGAACAGTAATCTTGGCACTAGGATTAACCCAGTAAATTTCTCTCATAATAATGTAACTTCCTGTTGTAACTTCCTGTTGTTCATTACGATCTATGTTTGAATACTTACTCCTTTATAATTCAGATCAGTTTACCTTTTATTTCTGCCATACCTTCAAAATTCTGGATTAGAATTTGGTGAAGTGCAATGTTAAGCACTTTCTCCAAGTGCATGGACCGGGTTACGGGGGCGTTGACCCCCCGGAACACCTTCCAGGTAATCCTCGTCTTTCTTTTCATCCATTTTAAATAGTAAATCCCCTTTTCCAGATGCTCCAATGAGCTTTTCCATACAATTTTGTCCGAAAACATTGAATACTCTGCAAGTCAAAGAAACTGGCCAATACGTCACTGCCAAATGCCTTTTTCTCTCTTTTATTCAGAAAAACCTCTTTGGTCTTCTTCTGTTATGTCAATCTTCTTTGCTGGCTTCATTACTTATTCCTTTATTGTGTTGATGTTCGATTCCTATTGTCATTGCTATTTACTGTTAGTCTTTTCTGGCTGCCTGCTTTCAAGTAGCTTCCAGCTTATAAAGGAGACACTTTGGCATCGTGGGGTTATATTATTGTGGAAACGTTTCGCCCAAAAAAGTGCTGCATTTACCACTTCCCAAAGTGTTTGTCCGAGGACCTTCCTCAGTCTTATTAATTCTTTGCACATTTCTATGTCATTACAAATGGCATGTTGATTACCTTAAACTTCGTCTGCACTGTGTCTTCTGTCTCCTGGATATGTCATCAAGCTTGAGGGACTGATTACTTCAAACTACAGTGCCTCTCCATTTCGTCTGTTCTCCAGAACTGAAATTCATCTCTATGTTCGGGCGACAAAGCCTGCAGCACAGGCGAAACTTTTCATCAATAAAGATACTTAGTGCTGCCTACGTTTCTTACTCTTGATCCTACTGCTTCTTCCTTAACAGACATTTTCCTTCTTAAGAGACATTTTCCTGCGTTACATGGCTGAAAGAAGGGTAATATATACCTTTGCTTCAGTTTTATCTTTTAAATAAAGCAGAAAGATTTCAGTGAACCGATGTAGTAAAGCAAATTAAAGTAATTTTAAAAGTAATACATTAATATAGACTTATAATGGACGGTCATATATCGACCTGCAAGAGCGAGGCGCCGCGAGAGAAAGTCGTGTTGCTACTCAAAGCTGAACCTTCAAAGTTAAGCCTTGAGAGCGATATATGGAGGTGAGCGAGTACTCGGTTGCAGAGGTCGAATCACAGCTCCTGGCCCCGACTCTTCACATGCCGCTACTGGGTCATTCTTCCTGCTCCATGAGCTTTATCATACCTCTTCTTAAAGCTATGTCTGGATCCTGTGAGTGTGTGTGTGTGTGTGTGTGTGTGCGTGTGTGTGTGCGTGTGTGTGTGTGTGTGTGCGTGCGTGCGTGCGTATGTGTGCGTGCGTGCGTGTGTGTGTGTGTGTGTGTGTGTGTGTGTGTGTGTGTGTGTGTGTGTGTGTGTGTGTGTGTGTGTGTGTGTGTGCGCGTGTGTGTGCGTGCGTGTGCGTGCGTGCGTGCGTGTGTGTGTGTGTGTGTGTGTGCGTGTGTGTGTGGGTGTGTGTGTGTGTGTGTGTGTGTGTGTGTGTGTGTGTGTGTGTGTGCGTGGGTGGGTGTGTGTGTGTGTGTGTGTGTGTGTGTGCGTGCGTGCGTGTGTGTGCGTGCGTGTGTGTGTGCGTGCGTGTGTGTGTGTGTGTGTGTGTGTGTGTGTGTGTGTGTGTGTGTGTGTGTGTGTGTGTGTGTGTGTGTGTGTGTGTGTGTCCGGGAATTACAGTCCTGAGCTAACGTAATTCTGCTTAATTATTAAAACTGTGAAATATCTAAAATGTATATACACATCTCTCTCTCTCTCTTTCTCTCTCGTTCTCTTTCTTTCTCACAAGAGGCTAAATTAATTAAATCAAAAATATGTAATAATTTAGCGAAACAAATTTCAAGAAAAAACAATGAATTGTTAACCAGGAACGTTAAAACTGACGAATATAAGTTTACACAAGTTAGGGAAACTAGCAGAGAGAGAGAAGGGAGAATGAACCAGCAAGACTCGACCTCGTGTTCACCCTGAGCAGTTCATACATTGAGGACATCACATATGAGAGGCCCCTAGGAGCTAGTGATCACGTGGTTCTGAGCTATGAGTACATCGTAGAGTTACAAGTGGAGAGGGTAGCAGGAATTGAATGGGAAAAGCCAAACTATAAAAGGGGGGACTACACAGGTATGAGGAACTTCCTGCAGGAGGTTCAGTGGGACAGAGAACTGCAAGGAGGCAGAGGAAAGGTTTGTTCCCAAGGGCAAGAGAAATAATGGGAAGACCAGAACGAGCCCTTGGTTTACCTGAAGGTGTAGGGAGGCAAAAACTAAGTGCACTAGAAAATGGAAAAAGGACAGAAGGAAGAGCACCCAGGAAAATAAGGAGATTAGTCGAAGAGCCAGAAACGAGTATGCACAGATAAAGAGTGAGGCCCAGCGACAGTACGAAAACAACATAGCATCGAAAGTCAAGTTTGACCCGAAACTGCTGTATTGCCACATTAGGAGGAAGACAACAGCCAAAGACCAGGTGATCAGGCTGAGAAAAGAAGGTAGGGAACTTACAAGAAATGATCAAGAGGTATGTGAGAAGCTCAACACGAGATTTAAGGAAGTATTTACAGTGGAGACAGGATGGACTCTGGGAAGACAGCACAGAGGGGGACACCAACAAGGACTATACCAAGAAGTGTTGGATGACATACACACAACCGAGGAGGAGGTGAAGAAGCTGCTAAATGACCTTGATACTTCAAAAGCGATGGGACCGGACATCTCCCCGTGGGTCCTTAGAGAAGGAACAGAGATGTTGTGTGTGCCACTAAGCACAATCTTCAACACATCCCTTGAAACTGAGCAACTGCCTGAGGTATGGAGGACGGCAAATGTAGTCCCCATTTTTAAGAGAGGAGACAGAAACGAGCCACTAAACTATAGACCAATGTCAGTGACATGTGTAGTATGAAAAGTCATGGAGAAGATTATCAGGAGGAGAGTGGCAGAGCACCTGGAACGGAAGATTATAATCGACAACCAGCAGGGATTCATGGAAGATAAATCCTGTGTCACAAACCTACTGGAGTTGAGAGTTAAGACACTTGTGCAACATCTGGTTATCTTAATTGTAGACGTTTCGCCATCCAGTGGCTTTATCAATACAGATTCTTGGACATAATTAGAAAACAGAAGAACTATATACAAAAGATGAGGTAATCAGTCCCTCAGCCTTGGAGGTGGTGTTCACAGCACCATCGTTGTAGAGATTCTGAAGCACAGGTACGAAGACTGGCGCTTATATAGGCGTCAGTGAATAGGGACGTGTAGCAGATGAGGGCATAGTCACTGGTAGGCGGGATTCCCCAGTGGAAGTAGGTCCTACCCAAATTGATGGGTTAGTTGCAGAAGCCGTGAAGAACGTCTTGTAGATGTCCTTCGAACCAAGATTCCATGATGTATTGATAAAGACACTGGATGGCGAAACGTCTACAATAAAGATAACCAGATGTTGCACAAGTGTCTTAACTCTCATCTTGTCGGTATTGTATACCTGTCTTGCACAACTTGTCAGGCACTTCAACATCATGGAATCTTGGTACAAAGGACATCTACAAGACCTTCTTCACGGCTACTACAACAAACCCATCAATTTGGGAAGGACCTACTTCCACTGGGGAATCCCGCCTACCAGTGACTATGCCCTCGTCTGCTACACGTGTGACACGTCCGAGGTCCTCCGTGCCAGAGCCAGTAAAAGTGAGACACAGAGTGTGACACGTCCGAGGTCCTCCGTGCCAGGGCCTGTAGGAGTGAGACACAGAGTGTGACACGTCCGAGGTCCTCCGTGCCAGGGAAAGTAAGAGTGAGACACAGTGTGACACGTCCGAGGTCCTCCGTGCCAGGGCCAGTAAGAGTGAGACACAGAGTGTGACACGTCCGAGGTCCTCCGTGCCAGGGCCAGTAAGAGAGAGACACAGAGTGTGACACGTCCGAGGTCCTCCGTGCCAGGGCCAGTAAGAGTGAGACACAGAGTGTGACACGTCCGAGGTCCTCCGTGCCAGGGCCAGTAAGAGTGAGACACAGAGTGTGACACGTACGAGGTCCTCCGTGCCAGGGCCAGTAAGAGTGAGACACAGAGTGTGACACGTCCGAGGTCCTCCGTGCCAGGGCCAGTAAGAGTTAGACACAGAGTGTGACACGTCCGAGATCCTCCGTGCCAGGGCCAGGAAGAGTGAGACACAGAGTGTGACACGTCCGAGATCCTCCGTGCCAGGGCCAGTAAGAGTGAGACACAGAGTGTGACACGTCCGAGGTCCTCCGTGCCAGGGCCAGTAAGAGTGAGACACAGAGTGTGACACGTCCGAGGTCCTCCGTGCCAGGGCCAGTAAGAGTGAGACACAGAGTGTGGCACGTCCGAGGTCCTCCGTGCCAGGGCCAGTAAGAGTGAGACACAGAGTGTGACACGTCCGAGGTCCTCTGTGCCAAAGCCAGTAAGAGTGAGACACAGAGTGTGACACGTCCGAGGTCCTCCGTGCCAGGGCCAGTAAGAGTGAGACACAGAGTGTGACACGTCCGAGGTCCTCCGTGCCAGGGCCAGTAAGAGTGAGACACAGAGTGTGACACGTCCGAGGTCCTCCGTGCCAGGACCAGTAAGAGTTAGACACAGAGTGTGACACGTCCGAGATCCTCCGTGCCAGGGCCAGGAAGAGTGAGACACAGAGTGTGACACGTCCGAGATCCTCCGTGCCAGGGCCAGTAAGAGTGAGACACAGAGTGTGACACGTCCGAGGTCCTCCGTGCCAGGGCCAGTAAGAGTGAGACACAGAGTGTGACACGTCCGAGGTCCTCCGTGCCAGGGCCAGTAAGAGTGAGACACAGAGTGTGGCACGTCCGAGGTCCTCCGTGCCAGGGCCAGTAAGAGTGAGACACAGAGTGTGACACGTCCGAGGTCCTCTGTGCCAAAGCCAGTAAGAGTGAGACACAGAGTGTGACACGTCCGAGGTCCTCCGTGCCAGGGCCAGTAAGAGTGAGACACAGAGTGTGACACGTCCGAGGTCCTCCGTGCCAGGGCCAGTAAGAGTGAGACACAGAGTGTGACACGTACGAGGTCCTCCGTGCCAGGGCCAGTAAGAGTGAGACACAGAGTGTGACACGTCCGAGGTCCTCCGTGCCAGGGCCCGTAAGAGTTAGACACAGAGTGTGACACGTCCGAGATCCTCCGTGCCAGGGCCAGTAAGAGTGAGACACAGAGTGTGACACGTCCGAGATCCTCCGTGCCAGGGCCAGTAAGAGTGAGACACAGAGTGTGACACGTCCGAGGTCCTCCGTGCCAGGGCCAGTAAGAGTGAGACACAGAGTGTGACACGTCCGAGGTCCTCCGTGCCAGGGCCAGTAAGAGTGAGACACAGAGTGTGGCACGTCCGAGGTCCTCCGTGCCAGGGCCAGTAAGAGTGAGACACAGAGTGTGACACGTCCGAGGTCCTCTGTGCCAAAGCCAGTAAGAGTGAGACACAGAGTGTGACACGTCCGAGGTCCTCCGTGCCAGGGCCAGTAAGAGTGAGACACAGAGTGTGACACGTCCGAGGTCCTCCGTGCCAGGGCCAGTAAGAGTGAGACACAGAGTGTGACACGTCCGAGGTCCTCCGTGCCAGGGCCAGTAAGAGTGAGACACAGAGTGTGACACGTCCGAGGTCCTCCGTGCCAGGGCCAGTAAGAGTGAGACACAGAGTGTGACACGTCCGAGGTCCTCCGTGCCAGGGCCAGTAAAAGTGAGACACAGAGTGTGACACGTCCGAGGTCCTCCGTGCCAGGGCCAGTAAGAGTGAGACACAGAGTGTGACACGTCCGAGGTCCTCCGTGCCAGGGCCAGTAAGAGTGAGACACAGAGTGTGACACGTCCGAGGTCCTCCGTGCCAGGGCCAGTAAAAGTGAGACACAGAGTGTGACACGTCCGAGGTCCTCCGTGCCAGGGCCAGTAAGAGTGAGACACAGAGTGTGACACGTCCGAGGTCCTCCGTGCCAGGGCCAGTAAGAGTGAGACACAGAGTGTGACACGTCCGAGGTCCTCCGTGCCAGGGCCAGTAAGAGTGAGACACAGAGTGTGACACGTCCGAGGTCCTCCGTGCCAGGGCCAGTAAGAGTGAGACACAGAGTGTGACACGTCCGAGGTCCTCTGTGCCAAAGCCAGTAAGAGTGAGACACAGAGTGTGACACGTCCGAGGTCCTCCGTGCCAGGGCCAGTAAGAGTGAGACACAGAGTGTGACACGTCCGAGGTCCTCCGTGCCAGGGCCAGTAAGAGTGAGACACAGAGTGTGACACGTCCGAGGTCCTCCGTGACAGGGCCAGTAAGAGTGAGACACAGAGTGTGACACGTCCGAGGTCCTCCGTGCCAGGGCCAGTAAGAGTGAGACACAGAGTGTGACACGTCCGAGGTCCTCCGTGCCAGGGCCAGTAAGAGTGAGACACAGAGTGTGACACGTCCGAGGTCCTCCGTGCCAGGGCCAGTAAGAGTGAGACACAGAGTGTGACACGTCCGAGGTCCTCCGTGCCAGGGCCAGTAAGAGTGAGACACAGTGTGACTGAAGCTATACATTATACACTGTAGGTTTGAGAGGCTCACAAAGTCGTAATAACACGATTGCAAACAAACCAGTGTACGGGTGGGTTTAGAATCCGTGGCGAGTGAGTCGTAAAACTCCAGGGCAGTGTGTAAGCCAGGGCAGTGTGTAAGCCAGGGCAGTGTGTAAGCCAGGGCAGTGTGTAAGCCAGGGCAGTGTGTAAGCCAGGGCAGTGTGTAAGCCAGGGCAGCGTGTAAGCCAGGGCAGTGTGTAAGCCAGGGTAGTGTGTAAGCCAGGTCAGTGTGTAAGCCAGGGCAGTGTGTAAGCCAGGGCAGTGTGTAAGCCAGGTCAGTGTGTAAGCCAGGGCAGTGTGTAAGCCAGGGCAGCGTGTAAGCCAGGGCAGTGTGTAAGCCAGGTCAGTGTGTAAGCCAGGGCAGTGTGTAAGCCAGGGCAGTGTGTAAGCCAGGTCAGTGTGTAAGCCAGGGCAGTGTGTAAGCCAGGTCAGTGTGTAAGCCAGGTCAGTGTGTAAGCCAGGGTAGTGTGTAAGCCAGGTCAGTGTGTAAGCCAGGTCAGTGTGTAAGCCAGGGTAGTGTGTAAGCCAGGTCAGTGTGTAGTGTGTAAGCCAGGTCAGTGTGTAAGCCAGGGCAGGGCAGTGTGTAAGCCAGGGCAGCGTGTAAGCCAGGGTAGTGTGTAAGCCAGGGTGTGTAAGCCAGGGTAGTGTGTAAGCCAGGGTAGTGTGTAAGCCAGGGCAGTGTGTAAGCCAGGGCAGCGTGTAAGCCAGGGTAGTGTGTAAGCCAGGGCAGCGTGTAAGCCAGGGTAGTGTGTAAGCCAGGGTAGTGTGTAAGCCAGGGCAGTGTGTAAACCAGGGTAGTGTGTAAGCCAGGGTAGTGTGTAAGCCAGGGCAGTGTGTAAGCCAGGGCAGTGTGTAAGCCAGGGCAGTGTGTAAGCCAGGGCAGTGTGTAAGCCAGGGTAGTGTGTAAGCCAGGGCAGTGTGTAAGCCAGGGTAGTGTGTAAGCCAGAGTAGTGTGTAAGCCAGGGCAGTGTGTAAGCCATGGCAGCGTGTAAGCCAGGGCAGCGTGTAAGCCAGGGTTGTGTGTAAGCCAGGGTAGTGTGTAAGCCAGGGCAGTGTGTAAGCCAGGGCAGTGTGTAAGCCAGGGTAGTGTGTAAGCCAGAGTAGTGTGTAAGCCAGGGCACTGTGTAAGCCAGGGCAGTGTGTAAGCCAGGCCAGTGTGTAAGCCAGATCAGTGTGTAAGCCAGGGTAGTGTGTAAGCCAGGTCAATGTGTAAGCCAGGGTAGTGTGTAAGCCAGGTCAGTGTGTAAGCCAGGGTAATGTGTAAGCCAAGGTCAGTGTGTAAGCCAGGGTAGTGTATAAGCCAGGGTAGTGTGTGAGCCAGGGTAGTGTGTAAGCCAGGGCAGTGTATAAGCCAGGGTAGTGTGTAACCCAGGTGAGTGTGTAAGCCAGGACAGTGTGTAAGCCAGGGTAGTGTGTAAGCCAGGGTAGTGTGTAAGCCAGGTCAGTGTGTAAGCCAAGGTAGCGTGTAAGCCAGGGTAGTGTGTAAGCCAGGGTAGTGTGTAAGCCAGGGCAGTGTGTAAGCCAGGGCAGTGTGTAAGCCAGGGCAGTGTGTAAGCCAGTGTAGTGTGTAAGCCAGGTCAGTGTGTAAGCCAGGTCAGTGTGTAAGCTAGGGCAGCGTGTAAGCCAGGGTAGTGTATAAGCCAGGGTAGTGTGTAAGCCAGGTCAGTGTGTAAGCCAAGGTAGTGTGTAAGCCAGGGCAGTAGCCAGGGTAGTGTGTAAGCCAGGGTAGTGTATAAGCCAGGGTAGTGTGTAAGCCAGGTCAGTGTGTAAGCCAAGGTAGTGTGTAAGCCAGGGTAGTGTGTAAGCCAGTGTAGTGTGTAAGCCAGGGATGTGTGTAAGCCAGGGCAGTGTGTAAGCCAGGACAATGTGTAAGCCAGGGTAGTGTGTAAGTCAAGGTCAGTGTGTAAGCCAGGGCAGTGTGTAAGCCAGGGCAGTGTGTAAGCCAGGTCAGTGTGTAAGCCAGGGTAGTGTGTAAGCCAGGGCAGTGTGTGAGCCAGGGTAGTGTGTAAGCCAGGGTAGTGTTTAAGCTAGGGTAGTGTGTAAACCAGGTCAGTGTGTAAGCCAGGGTAGTGTGTAAGCCAGGGTTGTGTGTAAGCCAGGGTAGTGTGTAAGCCAGGGTAGTGTGTAAGCCAGGGTAGTGTGTAAGCCAGGTCAGTGTGTAAGCCAGGTCAGTGTGTAAGCCAGGTCAGTGTGTAAGCCAGTCCATCAATCTATTCAAGATTGTTGGACTGACCACATCGACTCAAGGTTGAGGGACTGATTACCACATTCTCCTCCTGTTCTTCAAGTTTCTCCTTCGTATGGACTGATGAAGCCACTGTGTGGCGAAACGTTTCCTTAATAAAGATACCCAAGAGTTGCACGTGTGTCTAATTTTAACAGGTTTACAGTCATGTTACGTCTATGTGAAGTTTTTTATTTCTCAAAACTCGGTTTCTGAGGCTTGAGTTTTGTTCAACTTTATTATTAGTGGTTTTATTGTTTTTATATTATTCTATGCACAGCAGTAATTATGTTAGTAATAGTAAGGATATTAGTAATAATAGTTGTAGTAGGAATAGCAGTAATATCAGTAGTGTAGTAGTAGTAGTAATATTGGTAGTAGTAATAGTAGCAGTTAGTAGTAGTAGTAATAGTAGAAAGCAAGTAGTAACTCAACCTCCTGCAGTTCTTGACGAGTGTGTCAGTTATACACGTTATTGTAAATAAATTATATAATATCACGTTTTAATCCATGCCGCCAGCTGGACACGTCTCGAAATAAATAAATAATGACTACTCAGTCCTAACCTCACAAAGTATATATATATATATATATATATATATATATATATATATATATATATATATATATATATATATATATATATATAAATATATATGTCGTGCCTAATAGGTAAAGCTGGTCATTTAGAAACAACTTATTTAAAATTAAGTCCTTTCTATAATTTTGCCATTTACGTTTAAAGACATACTTTTTCTTTACTGTTAATGTAAAACTTACTTAACCATATTATAACAAGCGCAATTTTGCCTAATCCATCTAAATATATTTTAGATTAGTTAATAATAATTTAATAACAAACAAACACAATGAAATATAATTTTTACGTTTGGTCCAGTATGATGTTTTTCGAAATTATTGCACACACAAATTTTCGCTTGCCTTATTCGGTATTACGATATGTGGCTTGATTCTAGGGGATTATTCGCATGAAATATACAATTAAGCAAATCGTAATAATGATGAAAGTGAGGATAGCAAAAACCTTCGTAGAAAATCTGTTTATGGTATTTTAACGATACCTTTTAGTTATCAATTTGATACAAACACATACCAGACTTATTAATTATATACATGGTTTATAATGATATCCATTCAAGCTGAATGGATCTCTACTCAGAGATCAGTTAAAGTTACAGAGTCCCCACACTGAGACCATTTGTTATTGGAACAGTATAATAGAAGTCCTTTATACATGGTAGATCTTTCAGTATAATTTGGGGTCTTGCAAATACTCGTGTTTTTTTGAGTCAGAGCCAATTTACATTACTCTAGATAATTTCTCGACTTAAATACAAGAGAAAATAAAGGAGACTTTCTCGAGACAGCGAGAGGTGTTGTACTCTCAATATCACTCATACCTGACGTCAGCTCAAGTCAAGTGAGCAGCGCACAGGTGAATGGCCACACAGTTGTTAATTGGACGTCACCATTGGTGCACGATCTATTTCCTAACTAGCATATTTCAATATATAAATATAAACAAATAATAAGAATGAGAAAAAGAAAATGAATAGATAATATGATAAAGCTGATTATCTTCATGTTAGCTATTAATGGAGATAATCACATTGTAATATCAAATATATGAACAAATATGAAGATTATATCTTTTAAAAGCTCTATTTCAGCGTAATATTCGGCATATATATATTCTTCTTCTTTCAACACACCGGCCGTATCCCACCAAGGCAGGGTGGCCAAAAAGAAAAACGAAAGTTTCTCTTAAATTTAGTTATTTATACAGGAGAAGGGGTTACTAGCCCCTTGCTCCCGGCATTTTAGTCGCCTCTTACAACACGCATGGCTTACGGAGGAAGAATTCTGTTCCACTTCCCCATGGAGATAAGAGGAAATAAACAAGAACAAGAACTAGAAAGAAAATGAAGAATACCTAGAGGTGTGTGTATATATATGCTTGTACATGTATGTGTAGTGCGACCTAAGTGTAAGTAGAAGTAACAAGACATACCTGAAATCTTGCATGTTTATGAGACAGACAAAAGACACCAGCAATCCTACCATCATGTAAAACAATTACAGGTTTTCGTTGTACACTCACTTGGCAGATATATATATATATATATATATATATATATATATATATATATATATATATATATATATATATATATATATATATATATATATATATATACATATATATATATATATATATATATATATATATATATATATATATATATATATATATATATATATATATATATATATATATATATATATATATATATATTATCACACTGGCCGATTCCCACCAAGGCAGGGTGGCCCGAAAAAGAAAAACTTTCACCATCATTCACTCCATCACTGTCTTGCCAGAAGGGTGCTTTACACTACAGTTTTTAAACTGCAACATTAACACCCCTCCTTCAGAGTGCAGGCACTGCACTTCCCATCTCCAGGACTCAAGTCCGGCCTGCCGGTTTCCCTGAACCCCTTCATAAATGTTACTTTGCTCACACTCCAACAGCACGTCAAGTATTAAAAACCATTCGTCTCCATTCACTCCTATCAAACACGCTCACGCACGCCTGCTGGAAGTCCAAGCCCCTCGCACACAAAACCTCCTTTACCCCCTCCCTCCAACCTTTCCTAGGCCGACCCCTACCCCGCCTTCCTTCCACTACAGACTGATACACTCTTGAAGTCATTCTGTTTCGCTCCATTCTCTCTACATGTCCGAACCACCTCAACAACCCTTCCTCAGCCCTCTGGACAACAGCTTTGGTAATCCCGCACCTCCTCCTAACTTCCAAACTACGAATTCTCTGCATAATATTCACACCACACATTGCCCTCAGACATGACATCTCCACTGCCTCCAGCCTTCTCCTCGCTGCAACATTCATCACCCATGCTTCACACCCATATAAGAGTGTTGGTAAAACTATACTCTCATACATTCCCCTCTTTGCCTCCAAGGACAAAATTCTTTGTCTCCACAGACTCCTAAGTGCACCACTCACCCTTTTCCCCTCATCAATTCTATGATTCACCTCATCCTTCATAGACCCATCCGCTGACACGTCCACTCCCAAATATCTGAATACATTCACCTCCTCCATACTCTCTCCCTCCAATCTGATATCCAATCTTTCATCACCTAATATTTTTGTTATCCTCATAACCTTACTCTTTCCTGTATTCACTTTTAATTTTCTTCTTTTGCACACCCTACTAAATTCATCCACCAATCTCTGCAACTTCTCTTCAGAATCTCCCAAGAGCACAGTGTCATCAGCAAAGAGCAACTGTGACAACTCCCACTTTATGTGTGATTCTTTATCTTTTAACTCCACGCCTCTTGTCAAGACCCTCGCATTTACTTCTCTTACAACCCCATCTATAAATATATTAAACAACCACGGTGACATCACACATCCTTGTCTAAGGCCTACTTTTACTGGGAAATAATTTCCCTCTTTCCTATGTACTCTAACTTAAGCCTCACTATCCTCGTAAAAACTCTTCACTGCTTTCAGTAACCTACCTCCTACACCATACACCTGCAACATCTGCCACATTGCCCCCCTATCCACCCTGTCATACGCCTTTTCCAAATCCATAAATGCCACAAAGACCTCTTTAGCCTTATCTAAATACTGTTCACTTATATGTTTCACTGTAATCACCTGGTCCACACACCCCCTACCTTTCCTAAAGCCTCCTTGTTCATCTGCTATCCTTTTCTCTGTCTTCCTTTTAATTCTTTCAATAATAACTCAACCATACACTTTACCAGGTATACTCAACAGACTTATCCCCCTATAATTTTTGCACTCTCTTTTGTCCCCTTTGCCTTTATACAAAGGGACTATGCATGCTCTCTGCCAATCCCTAGGTACCTTACCCTCTTCCATACATTTTTTAAATAATTGCACCAACCACTCCAAAACTATATCCCCACCTGTTTTTAACATTTCTATCTTTATCCCATCAATCCCGGCTGCCTTACCCCCTTTCATTTTACCTACTGCCTCACGAACTTCCCCCACACTCACAACTGGCTCTTCCTCACTCCTACAAGATGTTGTTCCTCCTTGCCCTATACACGAAATCACAGCTTCCCTATCTTCATCAACATTTAACAATTCCTCAAAATATTCCCTCCATCTTCCCAATACCTCTAACTCTCCATTTAATAACTCTCCTCTCCTATTTTTAACTGACAAATCCATTTGTTCTGTAGGCTTCCTTAACTTGTTAATCTCACTCCAAAACTTTTTCTTATTTTCAACAAAATTTGTTGATAACATCTCACCCACTCTCTCATTTGCTCTCTTTTTACATTGCTTCACCACTCTCTTAACCTCTCTCTTTTTCTCCATATACTCTTCCCTCCTTGCATCACTTCTACTTTGTAAAAACTTCTCATATGCTAACTTTTTCTCCCTTACTACTCTCTTTACATTATCATTCCACCAATCGCTCCTCTTCCCTCCCGCACCCACTTTCCTGTAACCACAAACTTCTGCTGAACACTCTAACACTACATTTTTAAAGCTACCTCATACCTCTTCGACCCCATTGTCTATGCTCTCATTAGCCCATCTATCCTCCAATAGCTGTTTATATCTTTCCCTAACTGCCTCCTCTTTTAGTTTATAAACCTTCACCTCTCTCTTCCCTGATGCTTCTATTCTCCTTGTATCCCATCTACCTTTTACTCACAGTGTAGCTACAACTAGAAAGTGATCTGATATATCTGTGGCCCCTCTATAAACATGTACATCCTGAAGTCTACTCAACAGTCTTTTATCTACCAATACATAATCCAACAAACTACTGTCATTTCGCCCTACATCATATCTTGTATACTTATTTATCCTCTTTTTCTTAAAATATGTATTACCTATAACTAAACCCCTTTCTATACAAAGTTCAATCAAAGGACTCCCATTATCATTTACACCTGGCACCCCAAACTTACCTACCACACCCTCTCTAAAAGTTTCTCCTACTTTAGCATTCAGGTCCCCTACCACAATTACTCTCTCACTTGGTTCAAAGGCTCCTATACACTCACTTAACATCTCCCAAAATCTCTCTCTCTCCTCTGCATTCCTCTCTTCTCCAGGTGCATACACGCTTATTATGACCCACTTCTCGCATCCAACCTTTACTTTAATCCACATAATTCTTGCATTTACACATTCATATTCTCTTTTCTCCTTCCATAACTGATCATTCAACATTACTGCTACCCCTTCCTTTGATCTAACTCTCTCAGATACTCCAGATTTAATCCCATTTATTTCCCCCCACCGAAACTCCCCTACACCCTTCAGCTTTGTTTCGCTTAGGGCCAGGACATCCAACTTCTTTTCATTCATAACATCAGCAATCATCTGTTTCTTGTCATCTGCACTACATCCACGCACATTCAAGCATCCCAGTTTTATAAAGTTTTTCTTCTTCTCTTTTACCAAATTCATCCACCAAACTCTGCAACTTCTCTTCAGAATCTCCCAAAAGCACAGTGTCATCAGCAAAGAGGAACTGTGACAACTCCCATTTTGTGTTTGATTCTTTATCTTTTAACTCCACACCTCTTGCCAAGACCCTCGCATTCACTTCTCTTACAACCCCATATTTAAATATATTGAACAACCACGGTGACATCACACATCCTTGTCTAAGGCCTACTTTCAATGGGAAATAATCTCCCTCTTTCCTACATACTCTAACCTGAGTCTCACAGTCCTCGTACAGACTCTTCACTGCTTTCAGTAACCTACCCCCTATACCATACACCCATCCTCATGGCTTGTCTTGCATTGTTAAGATCGCCTGCCTGCGATTGTTTGCACACACACACACACACACACACACCGGACAACATCTCTCCGTGGGTCCTTAGAGAGGGAGTAGCTATGTTGTGCGTGCCACTTACCACAATTTTCAACACATCCCTGGAAACTGGGCAACTACCTGAGGTATGGAAGACGGCAAATGTAGTTCCCATGTAGTTTTCTGAAAATTTTAAATTTGAATTCATTATTACCCTTAATAATTAAAACATCTAGAAAAGGCAATGAGTTATTTTCTTCAAACTTTTCTAGATGTTTTAATTATTAAGGGTAATAATGAATTCAAATTTAAAATTTACAGAAAACCTACAAATAACTGTTCCTATGTCCACTATTATTCCTCGCATCAAGATAGAGTCAAACTGTCTGTTTTCTCATCAATGTTTTTGAGAGCTTTACGAATTTGTAGTCCTGAATTCATAGATGAGGAAATATCCAAAATTTATGAAATAGGTAATGATTTAAAATACCCAAGAAATGTAATTGATAAATCTTTTAAAGTTGCTAGAAACACTTTTTATAATCCAAAAAGGGGCAACCAGCCTTATTCAACTAAAAATATGTTGGTTCTCCCTTACCATGAAAACTTGGTTGATATGCCTTCTCTTCTTAAGACTTTTAATATTAAAGTCGTATTCAAAAATCTTGATACAGTAAAAAAACTTTTGATAAAGAATTCCCCCCAAAATGCTGATGGATGTGTCTATAAGATTCCATGTAAAATTTGCGATAAAGTTTATTACGGTCAAACTGGTAAAAATCTCGAACTAAGATTAAAACAACGTAAATATAGCATTAGAACTGGACAAGATTCCAATGCTCTATTTATTCATGTAAGAGATTTTAACCATCCAATTGATTTTCAAAAAGTTGAGGAAGTAGTATCAAGCAAGTCCATGGTCGACAGGAATATAATTGAATCTTGTTTCATAAAAAGCAGTTTTGACAATAATATGAATATTTCCTTTGGTTTATATAAATTAGATCCATTTATAATTAATAGAATTTGGGAAGAATTTAATAATACACTGGACAAATAAATAGCTTGGGGGTGAGTTGTGCAAAGGACCTATCCAAGTTGGCTCGCCGCGCGTCACGTGTTTAACCGTTGTGGGATCTGATAGTGAGGTGCTGGCCGGACCCCTTATATAGCTTCCTTGGATGCTTCACTTTCATAGTTCCTTGATAATGTGAGTAGTCACGAAAGCGCTTGGAATTTCTCTATTCTTTCAGAGTGGTTGTTTTGCATATTTTGAAATCACCTGTTTACTGTGATCTTATTGCATATATATATATATATATATATATATATATATATATATATATATATATATATATATATATATATATATATATATATATATATATATATATATATATATATATATATATATATATATATATATATATATATATATATATATATATATATATATATATATATATATATATATATATATATATATATATATATATATATATATATATATATATATATATATATATATATATATATATATATATATATATATATATATATATATATATATATATATATATATATATATATATATATATATATATATATATATGCAATAAGATCACAGTAAACAGGTGATTTCAAAATATGCAAAACAACCACTCTGAAAGAATAGAGAAATTCCAATATATATATATATATATATATATATATATATATATATATATATATATATATATATATATATATATATATATATATATATATATATATATGTATATATATATACTGGGACAACACATGTGCCGCCACATTGGCAGACACCTACTTGCCATACTCCGTAGTGGAAGGGGGTGGAGCTGCCAGCCACAGGGAGACCCAGAAGATCCGCAAATATGAAGACCTTCCCCCTTGCTATAACTTCATCCCAATAGGGTCGGAGACCCTTGGAGCATGGGGCAAGTGTGCTCTAAAGTTCCTAATAGAGCTGGGTGAAAAGCTCATCATAGACACCAAGGACCACAGGACGACCAGCTTCCTCTTTCAGAGACTCAGTGTTGCAATCCAGAGAGGAAATGCCTGCAGCATTCTGGGCACGCGGCCCACCGCCGGGGAGCTGGACGAAGTATTCGAGATGTAGCGCTGAGTCACCTATGTTGTTTTACTTTTTATCGTATTTTTTGTGAATGTTTTGTCAATTTATTTTGTCTTTAAATAAAATATACATAAAATATAGGGGGTGGTAGGAGAAAATTCTCAAACAGCTTCAGGAAGAACCTTGAGTTTTCCCTGAAGCAAGTTTATTCTTTTCTCTGAGGATGAGGGTCCCTATGACAGTTCTAGAGGTGGTACCTCCCTATATTTTATATATATATATATATATATATATATATATATATATATATATATATATATATATATATATATATATGTGTGTGTGTTTACCTGGAGTTTACCTGGAGAGAGTTCCGGGGGTCAACGCCCCCGCGGCCCGGTGTGTGTCGTGCCGAATATGTAAAACAGGTCAATTAGCAAGAACTCATTTAAAATTAAGTCCTTTCTAAAATTTACTCTTATACATTTAAAGATAGATTTTTTTCATTAATGTTAATGTAAAAAATTATAATTTTGCAGCAAAAGGAACTTAGAAAACTTACCTAACCTTATTATAACAAGCAGAATTTATTTTAGCCTAACCCAACTAAATATATTTTAGATTTGTTTACAATAATTTAATACTAAACAAACATAACGAAATATATTTTCTTCGTTAGGTTCAGAATGATTTTGGCGAAATTATTGCATACACAAATTTTCGCTTGTCCTATATGGCAAGATGAGCGTTGCTATTTAAGCCAAGATCGCAAGTTCTGCCTATTCGGCACGACATATATATATATAGATATATATATATATATATATACATATATATATATATAGACATATATATATATACATATATATATAGATATATATATATATATATATATATATATATAAACATATATATACATATATATATATATACATATTTATATATATATATATATATAGATATATATATATATATATATATATATATATATATATATTTATATACATCTATATATGGGTCACCGTTTTCATTATCATATAACTTGATGATGCTCTACACAGAGTTAAAATTTTTTCTGCAACATATTTGTTTTTCTTACCTGTCTCCTTCATACTTGCTGCTCTTCACTTCTGTTGTCAACGGAAGCCGTGTATAGAACACGAATAAAAAATCGTGGGCAGACTGCCGAAGGATTACGATAATATGGATAAAGATGAGGGAAATATGGCAGGCAACAATGACAGGATTGGCAGCATGGAAAGGGAGAGAGAAGAGGGAAGAGAGGAAGGGGAAAGAGTCAGAAGCAATTAGAACTGTTAATTGTCGGGCCAAGAGCCGAAGTGAGTGAAAGGGTTGGAGAGATGATGAGAGTTATTAAGGAGGAAGTTGAACCAAGTATGAAAGGTTGCAAGATGAGAATAAAGAGAGGGAGAAGTGAATAACTGAGGCTAAAGACAGGAGAAACAAGATTGATATGGAACTGAAATGGGCGCATAGAAGTGGAGAAAATGATGTGAAATGCTCGGGAGGCATAGGAAAGGAAAATGAAGAGGCAGACAAGTCTCTCTGCATACGACTGTTATAATTTACAGTCTATATGAAACATGCAACTAAATAAAAGATGAGAAAGAGTGGAATATAAAAGCAGGGCAATAAATACAAATTAAAAAAAAAAGATTCTGGTAAATTTGAAGATGTCGCGAGTTAAAGTGGCTGGTGAGAACATTTATGGTGACGCAGTTATTGTGCTGTAGAATGTTTGGATAATGCGCAGTATTGATGATCATGGAGAGATGACTCAACCCTCAAAAAGAGAAAGGGACATTACAAGGTTATTAGACAATAATGGTGTTTAAATGCTGGGGTGCAAGCTGAAGGGGAGGATGTGGAAACACCCAACTCAAAGCACGCATTTCCTTAACTCATTCCTCACATTAAAGAGGAAGATGATAGAGAAGGGAAGTAATGGACAACCAGCACCCAGCTTTATGTCACTCCCATCATTATTTTCCCTTCCTCTCCCCAATAATTCACATTCCACTCTCTCTGTCCCATCATCTTACTCAACTTTTTCAGTCTCACTCATAATATCCCTTTCCCCCTACTCACTCACCCTAAAAATGCAGTTTTCTATCCCCTTCCCCATCTCGGTTACCCATAATCCTCCATCACATATTCCTCCATTCCTCACAGCATCCCAACTCATCCCCAACACCCATCCAATCTAAAATCTGCCTCTCCTCCTCGTCCTTCTCCTCGCTCCCAGACTCATCTTCAGTGCCACATATGAGTCACAGGGTTGTCAAAGTGCCTCTTATGTCCGTGCAACCACTGAATGATCCCATACAAAATATTAAAATAAACTACTTTAGTACATCTATGTACAGTCACACACACACACACACACACACACACACACACACACACACACACACACACACACACACACACACACACACACACACACACACACACACACACACACACACACACACACACACACAACGGGCGATTTCAACCACAGGGAGATCGACTGGGAAAACCTGGAGCCACATGGGGGTCCCGAAACGTAGAGAGCCAAGATGATGGATGTGGTACTGGAAAACTTCATGCATCAACATGTCAGGGACACTACCAGAGAGAGAGAAGAGGATGAGCCAGCAAGACTAGATCTTGTGTTCACCCTGAGCAGTTCAGAAATTGAGGACATCACTTACGAGAGGCCCCTTGGAGCTAGCGTTCACGTGGTTCTGAGTTTTGATTACATAGCAGAGTTACAAGTGGAGAAGGCAACAGGAATTGAATGGGAAACGCCAAACTGTAAAAGGGGGGACTACACAGGTATGAGGAACTTCCTGCAGCAGGTTCAGTGGGACAGAGAACTGGTAGAAAAATCAGTAAACGAGATGATGGAATATGTAGCAACAAAGTGCAAGGAGGCAGAGGAAAGGTTTGTTCCCAAGGAAAACAGAAATAATAGGAAGACCAAAGCGAGTCCTTGGTTTACCCGAAGGTGTAGGGAGGCAAAAACTAAGTGCACCAGAGAATGGAAAAGGTACAGGAGGCAAAGGACACAGGAAAATAAGGAGATTAATAGAAGAGCCAGAAACGAGTACGCACAGATAAGGAGGGAGGCCCAGCGACAGTACGAAAACGATATAGCATCTATAGTCAAATCTGACCCGAAACTGCTGTATAGCCACATTAGGAGGAAAACAACAGTCAAAGACCAGGTGATCAGGCTGAGGAAAGAAGGTGGAGAACTCACAAGAAACGATCAAGATAAATGCGAGGAGCTCAACATGAGATTCAAGGAAGTATTTACAGTGGAGACAGGAAGGACTCTCGGGGGACAGACCAGATGGAGACACCAGCAAGGAATATACCAACAAGTGTTGGATGACATACATTCAGATGAGGAGGAGGTGAAGAAACTGCTAAGGGACATCGATACCTCAGAGGCAATGGGGCTGGACATCTCCCCGTGGGTCCTTAGAGAGGGAGCGGACATGCTGTGCGTGCCACTTGCCTCAGTCTTCAACACGTCCCTGGAAACTGGGCAACTACCTGAGGTATGGAAGACGGCAAATGTAGTTCCCATTTTTAAAAAAGGAGACAGGAAAGAGACACTAAACTATAGACCTGTGTCATTGACGTGTATGGTATGCAAAGTTATGGAGAAGATTATCAGGAGGAGAGTGGTGGAACACCTGGAATGGAACAAGAGTATAAACGCCAACCAGCACGGATTCATGGAAGGCAAATCCTGTGCCACAAACCTTCTGGAGTTTTATGATAAAGTAACAGAAGTAAGACACGAGAGAGAGGGGTGGGTTGATTGCATCTTCTTGGACTGCAAGAAGGCCTTTGTCACAGTTCCTCACAAGAGATTAGTGCAGAAGCTAGAGCATCAGGCGCATATAACAGGGAGGGCACTGCAATGAATCAGAGAATACCTGACAGGGAGGCAACAACGAGCCATGGTACGTAATGATATATCACAGTGGGCACTTGTGACGAGCGATGTCCCACAGGGGTCGGTCCTAGGACCAGTGCTATTTTTGGTATATGTGAACGACATGATGGAAGGGTTAGACTCAGAAGTGTCCCTGTTTGCAGATGATGTGAAGTTAATGAGGAGAATTAAATCAGATGAGGACCGGGCAGGACTTCAAAGAGACCTGGACAGACTGGGCACCTGGTCCAGCAACTGGCTTCTCGAATTTAATCCCGCCTAATGCAAAGTCATGAAAATAGGGGAAGAGCACAGAAGACCGCAGACAGAGTATAGGCTAGGTGGCCAAAGACTGCAGACCTAGCTCAAGGAGAAAGATCTTGGGGTGAGTATAACACCGAGCATGTCTCCGGAAGCACACATCAACCATATAACTGCTGCAGCAAATGGGCGCCTGGCAAACCTGAGAACAGCATTCCGATACCTTAATAAGGAATCGTTCAAGACACTGTACACCGTGTACGTCAGGCCCATACTGGAGTATGCAGCATCTGTTTGGAACCCGCACTTGATAAAGCACGTCAAGAAACTAGAGAGGTTGCAAAGGTTTGCGACAAGGTTAGTTCCAGAGCTAAGGGGAATGTCCTATGAAGAAAGGTTAAGGGAAATCGGCCTGACGACACTGGAGGACAGGAGGGTCAGGGGAGACATGACAACGACATATAAAATACTGCGCGGAATAGACAAGGTGGACAAAGACAGGATGTTCCAGGGAGGGGACACAGAAACAAGAGGTCACAATTGGAAGCTGAAGACACAGATGAGTCAGAGAGATATTAGGAAGTATTTCTTCAGTCATAGAGTTGTCAGGCAGTGGAATAGCCTAGAAAGTGACTTAGTGGAGGCAGGAACCATACATAGTTTTAAGACGAGGTTTGATAAAGCTCATGGAGAAGGGAGAGAGAGGACCCAGTAGCAACCGGTAAAGAGGCGGGGCCAGGAGCTAAGATTCGACCCCTTCAACCATAAACAGATGAGTACAAATAGGTGAGTACACACACACACACACAACAAAACTCGGGCCACAGTACTACCAGAGAGAAAGCATAAGTTCTGAAGAAACTGTACAGCTTCCTGCTACAGCTTCCCAAACAAGGGAGTTGTAAGAGCTATGTGAGCCTGCTGGCCGCTAACATGAACAGCCTGGTTGACCAGAGACGCTGTATACAAAACTCAAATGAATCATCAACTAGGGGAGAAACTGCAGACGTCTTTAGTAAGTACAGTGTGGAAACTGCGAACATCTGTGTATGTGACTGAAGAAGCTTACTGTGTGGGCGAAACGTTTTACCAGTAGTGATATCCAACTGTTGCACATGTGTCTTGTTTATCAACTTGTCGTTATTATATCCCATTTTCAACTTAACTGGTCACAATTATTCACTATCGCACATTTTCCCTTCTTCCCACTCCCCATCTATCCATATTACCTCTCCTTCCCTCTTTGTCCTTCCTTCTATCCTTACATCTATCCTTCTTTCTATCCTCCCTTATATCCTTCCTTTTATTCCCGCTGTAGTTACATTTATTCAGGTAGAGTTTAGGATACAGTACGAAACCATTTAAACCCAAAAGAAGGCAGACCATTGTTGTGTTGTTGATGCTCTTCTCTCATCTTACAAAGAAGGTCAGATCCCATATAGAAAATTTGCAGACATTTATTGCTCGCATAAACTCATCGCGAAAAAAGACGAGAGAACTCATATTTTTTATATAATAATAATAAAAACAATAATAATAATAGATGAGCAGATGATCGCCCCGCTACCCGGTCTCAAACAGGTCTCCGAAGTTGACTGGGTAATATTACAAGAGAAAGATAAAAGTGAAATGCATTATAAATGCCAGACTGTTGCAAGATTTACTTCCCATCATACATGTTCATAAGACAGAAAGAAAAAGATCGGAAAACCTGCCAGAGTGCAGAATGTTTAACAGGACTCTGTTTAACATTCCAACAGGAGGGCGGTAGCGTCACGCATGGTTCATGTCTACCAACCTACCAACTCCTTAATTTGATCACTAAAATACTAACTTGCTGCAGTAAGAGACACAGGGGAAGTGGAGAATATATATATATATATATATATATATATATATATACATACATATATACATATATATATATATATATATATATATATATATATATATATATATATATATATATATATATATATATATATATATATATATATATATATATATATATATATATATATATATATATATGTCGTGCCGAATAGGCAGAATTTGCGATCTTGGCTTAAGTAGCAACGTTCATCTTGCCATATAGGACAAGTGAAAAATTGTGTATGCAATAATTTCTCCAAAATAATTCTGAACCTAACGAAAAATATATATTTCACTGTGTTTGTTTAGTATTAAATTATTGTAAACAAATCTAAAATATATTTAGTCGGGTTAGGCTAAAATAAATTGTGCTTGTTATAATAAGGTTAGGTAAGTTTTCTAAGATTCTTTTGTTGCAAAATTAAAAATTTTTACATTAACATTAATGAAAAAAATATATCTTTAAACGTATAAGAGAAAATTTTAGAAAGGACTTAATTTTAAATGAGTTCTTGCTAATTGACCAGTTTTACATATTCGGCACGACATATATATATATATATATATATATATAGTAGTATATAGTAGTATATATATAGTAGTATATAGTAGTATATATATAGTAGTAGGTTGGTAGACAGCAACCACCCAGGGAAGTACTACCGTCCTGCCAGATGACTGTGAAACAAAAACCTGTAACTGTTTTGCATGATGGTAGGATTGCTGGTTTCTTTTTCTGTCTCATAAACACGCTAGATAACAGGGATATCTTGCTACTCCTACTTACACTTTGGTCACACTTCACAGACACGCACATGCATATATATAGTATTTACATACATCTAAGTTTTTCTCCTTTTTCTAAATAGCTCTTGTTCTTTTTTATTTCTTCTATTGTCCATGGGGAAGTGGAAAAGAATCTTTCCTCCGTAAGCCATGCGTGTCGTATGAGGCGACTAAAATGCCGGGAGCAATGGGCTAGTAACCCCTTCTCCTGTATACATTTACTAAAAAAGAGAAGAAGAAAAACTTTATAAAACTGGGATGCTTAAATGTGCGTGGATGTAGTGCGGATGACAAGAAACAGATGATTGCTGATGTTATGAATGAAAAGAAGTTGGATGTCCTGGCTCTAAGCGAAACAAAGCTGAAGGGGGTAGGAGAGTTTCAGTGGGGGGAAATAAATGGGATTAAATCTGGAGTATCTGAGAGAGTTAGAGCAAAGGAAGGGGTAGCAGTAATGTTAAATGATCAGTTATGGAAGGAGAAAAGAGAATATGAATGTGTAAATTCAAGAATTATGTGGATTAAAGTAAAGGTTGGATGCGAGAAGTGGGTCATAATAAGCGTGTATGCACCTGGAGAAGAGAGGAATGCAGAGGAGAGAGAGAGATTTTGGGAGATGTTAAGTGAATGTATAGGAGCCTTTGAACCAAGTGAGAGAGTAATTGTGGTAGGGGACCTGAATGCTAAAGTAGGAGAAACTTTTAGAGAGGGTGTGGTAGGTAAGTTTGGGGTGCCAGGTGTAAATGATAATGGGAGCCCTTTGATTGAACTTTGTATAGAAAGGGGTTTAGTTATAGGTAATACATATTTTAAGAAAAAGAGGATAAATAAGTATACACGATATGATGTAGGGCGAAATGACAGTAGTTTGTTGGATTATGTATTGGTAGATAAAAGACTGTTGAGTAGACTTCAGGATGTACATGTTTATAGAGGGGCCACAGATATATCAGATCACTTTCTAGTTGTAGCTACACTGAGAGTAAAAGGTAGATGGGATACAAGGAGAATAGAAGCATCAGGGAAGAGAGAGGTGAAGGTTTATAAACTAAAAGAGGAGGCAGTTAGGGTAAGATATAAACAGCTATTGGAGGATAGATGGGCTAATGAGAGCATAGGCAATGGGGTCGAAGAGGTATGGGGTAGGTTTAAAAATGTAGTGTTAGAGTGTTCAGCAGAAGTTTGTGGTTACAGGAAAGTGGGTGCAGGAGGGAAGAGGAGCGATTGGTGGAATGATGATGTAAAGAGAGTAGTAAGGGAGAAAAAGTTAGCATATGAGAAGTTTTTACAAAGTAGAAGTGATGCAAGGAGGGAAGAGTATATGGAGAAAAAGAGAGAGGTTAAGAGAGTGGTGAAGCAATGTAAAAAGAGAGCAAATGAGAGAGTGGGTGAGATGTTATCAACAAATTTTGTTGAAAATAAGAAAAAGTTTTGGAGTGAGATTAACAAGTTAAGAAAGCCTAGAGAACAAATGGATTTGTCAGTTAAAAATAGGAGAGGAGAGTTATTAAATGGAGAGTTAGAGGTATTGGGAAGATGGAGGGAATATTTTGAGGAATTGTTAAATGTTGATGAAGATAGGGAAGCTGTGATTTCGTGTATAGGGCAAGGAGGAATAACATCTTGTAGGAGTGAGGAAGAGCCAGTTGTGAGTGTGGGGGAAGTTCGTGAGGCAGTAGGTAAAACGAAAGGGGGTAAGGCAGCCGGGATTGATGGGATAAAGATAGAAATGTTAAAAGCAGGTGGGGATATAGTTTTGGAGTGGTTGGTGCAATTATTTAATAAATGTATGGAAGAGGGTAAGGTACCTAGGGATTGGCAGAGAGCATGCATAGTTCCTTTGTATAAAGGCAAAGGGGATAAAAGAGAGTGCAAAAATTATAGGGGGATAAGTTTGTTGAGTGTACCTGGTAAAGTGTATGGTAGAGTTATAATTGAAAGAATTAAGAGTAAGACGGAGAATAGGATAGCAGATGAACAAGGAGGCTTTAGGAAAGGTAGGGGGTGTGTGGACCAGGTGTTTACAGTGAAACATATAAGTGAACAGTATTTAGATAAGGCTAAAGAGGTCTTTGTGGCATTTATGGATTTGGAAAAGGCGTATGACAGGGTGGATAGGGGGGCAATGTGGCAGATGTTGCAAGTGTATGGTGTAGGAGGTAGGTTACTGAAAGCAGTGAAGAGTTTTTACGAGGATAGTGAGGCTCAAGTTAGAGTATGTAGGAAAGAGGGAAATTTTTTCCCAGTAAAAGTAGGCCTTAGACAAGGATGTGTGATGTCACCGTGGTTGTTTAATATATTTATAGATGGGGTTGTAAGAGAAGTAAATGCGAGGGTCTTGGCAAGAGGCGTGGAGTTAAAAGATAAAGAATCACACACAAAGTGGGAGTTGTCACAGCTGCTCTTTGCTGATGACACTGTGCTCTTGGGAGATTCTGAAGAGAAGCTGCAGAGATTGGTGGATGAATTTGGTAGGGTGTGCAAAAGAAGAAAATTAAAGGTGAATACAGGAAAGAGTAAGGTTATGAGGATAACAAAAAGATTAGGTGATGAAAGATTGAATATCAGATTGGAGGGAGAGAGTATGGAGGAGGTGAACGTATTCAGATATTTGGGAGTGGACGTGTCAGCGGATGGGTCTATGAAAGATGAGGTGAATCATAGAATTGATGAGGGAAAAAGAGTGAGTGGTGCACTTAGGAGTCTGTGGAGACAAAGAACTTTGTCCTTGGAGGCAAAGAGGGGAATGTATGAGAGTATAGTTTTACCAACGCTCTTATATGGGTGTGAAGCGTGGGTGATGAATGTTGCAGCGAGGAGAAGGCTGGAGGCAGTGGAGATGTCATGTCTGAGGGCAATGTGTGGTGTGAATATAATGCAGAGAATTCGTAGTTTGGAAGTTAGGAGGAGGTGCGGGATTACCAAAACTGTTGTCCAGAGGGCTGAGGAAGGGTTGTTGAGGTGGTTCGGACATGTAGAGAGAATGGAGCGAAACAGAATGACTTCAAGAGTGTATCAGTCTGTAGTGGAAGGAAGGCGGGGTAGGGGTCGGCCTAGGAAGGGTTGGAGGGAGGGGGTAAAGGAGGTTTTGTGTGCGAGGGGCTTGGACTTCCAGCAGGCATGCGTGAGCGTGTTTGATAGGAGTGAATGGAGACAAATGGTTTTTAATACTTGACGTGCTGTTGGAGTGTGAGCAAAGTAACATTTATGAAGGGATTCAGGGAAACCGGCAGGCCGGACTTGAGTCCTGGAGATGGGAAGTACAGTGCCTGCACTCTGAAGGAGGGGTGTTAATGTTGCAGTTTAAAAACTGTAGTGTAAAGCACCCTTCTGGCAAGACAGTGATGGAGTGAATGATGGTGAAAGTTTTTCTTTTTCGGGCCACCCTGCCTTGGTGGGAATCGGCCAGTGTGATAATAATAAAAAAAAAAAATAAAAAATATATATATATATATATATTATATATATATATATATATATATTATATATATATATATATATTATATATATATATATCGTGCCGAATAGGCAGAACTTATTATTATTATTATTATTATTAAAGATTAGCCGGTATTCTCCCGGCCTGGGCCTTTTCCAAGTGGTGGCCCGGCCTTGGCTCCCTCTTTAGGGAGTGTCTGAGACCTAAGTCTCCCATGGGAGGAGGCACAAGTACCTCCTCATCTTTGGGACCAACTGTCCCCAGGCCTAGCCACAAGCTAGGCCTCTCTGGTCTGCCATCCCCGCCACAAGGGGGCTAATGGGAATGACAGTCTTATGAGCTAAAGGCTCGGGCTCAGGCACCTACCCTACCCTAGAAGGGCTGGGCATGGTGTCGATCTAGGCAGAACTTGCGATCTTGGCTTAAATAGCAACGCTCATCTTGCCATATACGAGAAGTGAAAATTTGTGTATGCAATAATATCGCCAAAATAATTCTGAACTAAACGAAAAAAATATATTTGATTTTGTTTGTTTAGTATTAAATTATTGTAAACAAATCTAAAATATATTTAGTTGGGATAGGCTAAAATAAATTCCTCTTCTTATAATAAGGTTAAGTAAGTTTTCTCAGATTCTTTTAGTGCAAAATTAAAAATTTTTACATTAACATTAATGAAAAAAATATATCTTTAAACGTAAAAGAGAAAATTTCAGAAAGGACTTAATTTTAAACGAATTCTTGCTAATTGACCAGTTTTACATATTCGGCACGCCATATATATATATATACACACATATATATATATATATATATATATATATATATATATATATATATATATATATATATATATATATATATATATATATATATATATATATATATATATATATATATATATATATATGTCGTGCCGAATAGGCAGAACTTGCGATCTAGGCTTAAATAGCAACGTTCATCTTGCCATATAGGACAAGTGAAAATTTGTGTATGCAATAATTTCGCCAAAATAATTCTGAACCTAACGAAAAAAATATTTTTCACTGTGTTTGTTTAGTATTAAATTATTGTAAACAAATCTAAAATATATTTAGTTGGGTTAGGCTAAAATAAATTGTTATTGTTATAATAAGGTTAGGTAAGTTTTCTAAGTTCCTTTTAGTTCAAAATTATAAATTTTTACATTAACGTTAATGAAAAAATATATCTTTAAACGTATAAGAGAAATTTCTAGAAAGGACTTAATTTTAAATGAGTTCTTGCTAATTGACCAGTTTTACATATTCGGCACGACATATATATATATATATATATATATATATATATATATATATATATATATATATATATATATATATATATATATATATATATATATATATATATATATATATATATATATATATATATATAATAATAAACTTTATTTCTACAGGTACACGATACAACTTATACAGACCACAGTTGACATCAATAACACACTATATACAAAAGCCCCTGGTTATGCAGAGCATAACTTGATGAGCAGGAACAGCAGGTGTGAGGAAACATGCCCAACGTTTCACCCATGTTATTTATGCATAGTATTATATATCTACTCTTCACTAAGACCCAGAGGGCCATGACTTCGAGAAAATGACAGAGTAACCACTTGTTGACTGCGTCAGGTCGGCTGCCAGAATGAGACAGGGTAGGCGTGGTGTAGGCTGACATTAGTAAATCTATGCCACTAAATGTCAGCACCATAGTGCCATGAAATATGAACCCAACTGGGCATACATCGCTCGGCCACCTACCCAAGGTCGTCCTCGACCACGATTTACTGAAAAAAAACACTCATTCTCTCTCTCTCTCTCTCATGAATAGGGCACAGAACACATAATAAAAACACATATATTCATGTGGACATGGACAAAAAAAATTCGTACAGGGAGTGAAGAAAAAGAAAGGGATTTGGTAGTGCATGCTAAATATTGTGGTCCAAGGCAGTGAGCCTCGGAGGGCGTCACTGCACACCTTCCAACGTTTGGACGGGTACTGCAACTCAGGAGACATCACTGCAGCTGAGCTGTGACATAAAAGGATACAGTCTCGTTTGGAATGGTGAAGTATTCATCAAGGAGTAGTCACTGCAGGGTTCACTCATCCTAGGGCACAACCTGCTGGTGCCCTCGAGTAAGGCGTCGTCAGTACTCGGCAAATGGGCAGAACTTCTTTTGGCAAGTAGCTCAGGACATTTCTTCACTGGTACTGTTGATGGGCAGTCACTGCAGGGAACGCAGAACACAGCTTAGTGGTTCTGGTGAGAGTGAGTCGTGGCTAGGACGACTCAGGTGCATCATCTGGGAGTCATAGCAGCATATACTGTAACTGGAGAGAGAGGGCTAGCAGTCAAAGTGACATCATCTTTGTGCAGGCTGCTCACTGAAGCTGTGGAGAAATTTTTCCAGGAGGGGGTATCAGCCCCTTCAGCCCCTTTCACCCCTGAGGGGCCCAGCCCTCTCAGAAGGGGCAATCATCTTGTTTACTGCTACAGCAAGTAATTAATCCCAGATGCAGTACCAGTATGTGACGTGTGGTCAAGCGACCGACGCTCCTTGCAGTCCAGTGTTGCAAAGTGTATTTTAATAAAAGACAGTCCATCTCTTACCTTAGAAGGACAATTAAGGAAAATCCTGCTCCCACTTTATTACCATGGCAAAGATAGTGGACATTGTTGTCTATGCTTAAGACAGCAAGAATCAAGCATTCTGCTTTGCTTTATGGAGGAAGTGGCAAGGAAGCAAAAAGTACTAGGTCAGCTTTTCCTTTATGTGCGAGGGGCAATGACGGCGTGGGGCGTTGTGAGGTCAGATTACTATTGACTCTGGTATAAACCTTGGTAATAAATACCGACAAGTTGGTTTAGAAAGAAAGACACGTAAGCAAACACTATAACATATTTATTAGAAAACGTTTCGATCCTGGGACCTTGATCACTTCTACCTCTGTATGTTAGAAGTGATCAAGGTCCCAGGACCGAAACGTTTTCTAATAAATATGTTATAGTGTTTGCTTACGTGTCTTTCTAAACCAACTATTGACTCTACTGAGAGTCACACTGACGTCAGGATAACCAACAAAGAACACTGATCCATGCGTTAGTGTGTACAAAGTGTTTCACAAAACAAACACAATAAACACTTACAGAGAAGTGTGATCAGCTTCTTTAGTGATAAGATTGTGAACAATAAAGACAAATCTTGTGGAACATAGTGTACCAGTGTGCGTATTCCTAGACTATGGAAGACGTGGACATTCAAGGACATTTCAGCTTCTATCAAGCCACCGATACCTGTCGAAGGTGTGAAGAACACCATAGCTCATGCTACAAGAGCAAGGTGGGTTACTTATTAATAACAAAAAGGCACAATACCGTGGCTGGAACGATACACAAATGACAAATGATGAAATTAAGACACATGTGCGGCGTCTGGTTGTCTTTGTTGTGGACGTTTCGCCATCCAGTGGCTGGATGGATGGCGAAACGTCTACGATAGGGATGCCCGGGTGTTGCGCATGTGTCTTAATTTCATCTTGTCGGTATTATATACCATTCTTGTACTACTATTACTACTACTACCACCACCTCTTCCTGCCTATATATAGCCATCCTGCTCCACTTCTGGTTAGTGTGACTTTGTCAATGGTCCAAGTCGGACCGAAACGTCGTCGTAAGCTTCTCTCTTTTATGTGCGGGTCATTTGTGTGGGTTACTTATTTCTTTTAGTACGGGGGACTGCACAGTTCTTGTGTCGCAAGGAGTTTGTAATCAACCTATAGTCGGCAGTGAGGTGCGGACTTTTGAGTCCACACAAGTACATAAGTCAGTCATCAGTGAATGAAATATTCTGACATAACACCCCCTAGGGGTGGAAATAAATGGTATCAAATACCGACACAGTGGAAATATAAACACATATGCAGTATAATGTGTTCCTTTATTGACAACGTTTCACCCACACAGTGGGCTTTTTCAAGTCACACACAGATCTACCTGGGGTGGAAGGTACGGGAGTATTTATAGTCATGTTCAGAATGTTGAGGTCAGGTGGAGAATGCTGCATCTGATGATCTACCGGGTGGGGTTATAGAGTCTTGGGTAGCTTGGCAGGGGTATTGGACAAGTTGTGAGTAGACCTTCTGTAGTGTTCTATGTTCTTATGTGGGATTGCGATGAAGAAGTTTCTTGGCGAGTGGTTCAGCTATGTTATAGAAGCCGTTGTTCTGGTTGAAATTGTTGGTTATAGAGATAAGCGATGATTCCAGGATTCTTCGGTATTGAGTGTTGTCTTCTGTGGCGATAAGTCTTGAGTTTCTGTAGTTAATTAAATGGTTTTGTGAATTGCATGTTGTACACAGGCAGTAGTAGACAGGACAAGCCTCCATCCTCTGCAGGGGTATACATAATCCCTTGTAATGACTGCAACAAATTTTATGTGGGCGAAACATCAAGAGACCTCCAAACACGTATTTCAGAACACCAATATGCAAGCAGGACTGACGATACAAGGAATGCCTGTGTACAACATCGCAGTTCACAAAACCATTTAATTAACTACAGAAACTCAAGACTTATCGCCACAGAAGACAACACTCAATACCGAAGAATCCTGGAATCATCGCTTATCTCTATAACCAACAATTTCAACCAGAACAACGGCTTCTATAACATAGCTGAACCACTCGCCAAGAAACTTCTTCATTGCTATCCCACATAAGAACATAGAACACTACAGAAGGTCTACTCACAACTTGTCCAATACCCCTGCCAAGCTACCCAAGACTCTATAACCCCACCCGGTAGATCATCAGATGCAGCATTCTCCACCTGACCTCAACATTCTGAACATGACTATAAATACTCCCGTACCTTCCACACCAGGTAGATCTGTGTGTGACTTGAAAAAGCCCACTGTGTAGGTAAAACGTTGTCAATAAAGGATCACATTATACTGCATATGTGTTTATATTTCCACCCCCTAGGGGTAATTTATTGTTTACATAATATAATTCATTTCAGCCCGTTGAAAAATTATCAAGACAGCTACTCAAGACCTCGTCTGCAGGGGCGGCTGTGTGGACGAGAGCTGTCTTTCTAAGCTAAGTTTCCTTATATTTAAACTTTAAACTTAGCTGTTAAACCATTTCTCAACATTTTGGTAGTGCTCGAACCGGATAAAGGCCACACTGTGGTCCAAATATGTTGTACTACAGTGTACAAATAACCTATGAGCGAAGGTCCTTAGGAAAAAGCTGTAAAACTAGTGTTTTACAATATAAATCAGTATAAATGGGTCCCTCCAGGCTCAAACACAGAGAATGGGCAGCCAAAAGAAAATGGGCGCTCACCCAGCGTTCACACAAAGGGAGCTGGGTGACTCACCCAACAAGAAAACGGGGGATGGCACCCGGCATCCACTGCTCCAGCTCTCAGAAACGCTGACTACAGAAGCAACACAACTGATGTTCAGTTTGAGTGTATATACACATAGTGTTTATAATGTTTATAGACAGAAATTAAGAGACAAGATTGTGTTAAAGTTTGTTTCTTATAGATATAACTGTTATAACTATTAAACGAAACTATATATAAAATTTAAGCTTATATATATATATATATATATATATATATATATATATATATATATATATATATATATATATATATATATATATATATATATATATATATATATATATATATATATATATATATTAACAGTGACATTTATATATGTTTAAGTGATATTCATGTCTGATTTACAGTTATACAATGACATTTATAGTGTATAGTGAATGAAGTGTATAACATCGTTATTTACGATTAATCATCGTGGTCAGGCTGACACAGCAAACTCAAGCCATGAACACCAGCCACATGTTCTGTGTACCCTTCATGGTCATTGACCCTGAGGTTAAGCTTAGTGGGTCAGTAGTGTCTGACTCGATTATTGCTGACTTAAACATAACAAAAACTCAGCTGTTAATAGCAGTACAGTGTTTTTTAAACACTCTAAATGTGGTGCTAGAATTTTCAGTATACCATTAAAATGGCTTGTTTGAAAACTCAGTTTCAGTCTTTACAGACTAAGATCACACAATTAGAAAATCTAATTTCAGTCTGTATAGGATTAACTCAAGATACAAACATAGATTTTGATGATCTTGAGGTCAAATTTGAATTACACAACGTCTGGAAATAATTAATTCAGACTATATACATTATGAAAAGGAATTTCTTGAATCAGGCCCATCTGAGGATGAAATTAAAAATGTTTTGGATACTTTTAGTAATCAACAATTAAAGTGGACAGGAGTACAGGCTATCTGCCGCAAAACTCTGTCACAGAGACCTCCTGTAACTAGTGGTCAAACACCTGTTACACCTGTAACAACAACAAGTGTACCATTACCAAACTTACCTACCTTGTCATTACCTATTTTCCAAGGTCATAATTATGAAGAATTCATTAGTGGTTTTCAATCCATAGTAAATTCACGAACTGACATAGATGAGATTGCTAAGTTCAATTATCTTAAATGTCTTGTGAAGGGAGAACCCTATGAACTGATTAAGTCATTTCCGGTGGTCAAAGGCAATTATCAACTAGCCTTACGTGTCTTAGCAGACAATTACTTCGATGCTGACAAGGCTAGAGTTAGACATGCAGTCTTAATATCAAGTTTGAAGCCACCCAAACATTGTTATTCAGACTTACAGGCATTTAGAATCACATTAGACAATAGTCTCAGATCTCTAGGTGCTAAATATGACCTAAGACAATGTGATTGGTTTATCAGTGGTATTGTACAAGATAAGTTGTCACCACAAACTATTGAACGATTAAATATTATGTTCAATAAACGCTATTTCACTTGTGAGGAAATTAGCAATGGTTTACAAACAATAGTTTCATGCATGCAAGCAACGAGACAGGATGAAAATCCACAAATCCCGTGGATAATAAACCTTCAACTCAGTATAAAAAGAGTATAACTACTCCCACTAAACCACAGAACGGGAAATCCCATATAGGCATTTATCAAGCTGTGAAGACAACAGACAGTAAACAAACTGTCATACATAAACGTACTCCAAAATGTGTACTTTATGATGGAACACATTGGGCACAGTATTGTAGTCAATACACATCAATGGAGGCACGTAAACAACGTGTTCATCAGCTGAAAAGATGCATCAAGTGTTTAGGTGAACACAAGGGAGGTAAATGCTCACTGAAGAAGTGTTTTAAATGCAAGGGTATGCATCATACAGCATTATGCCCAAATATTTTCGCTGAACAGCAGCAGACTTCCACAGAATTAGGAAGTCAACAAGCAACAGCATTAAATGTGAGAGATAAGTTTAAAGCAACAGCTCTCCCGATAGCTCGAATTGAGTTATCTAATAAATCACACAAAACCAATGTGCTAACACTATTTGATCAAGGCTCACAAAGGTCCTTCATAAGAAGATCAGTGTTGCAGAAACTGAATAAACAACCCTATGCCAAAATACAGTTAGATATAGCTGGTTTTTTCCACAATTCTGGTAAACAGACATATGACCTAGCCAGAATCACTGTTGGTCTAGGAAACAGGAAAAAGACAGTAGAAGCTGTGGTAGTAGATGATTTGCCTAAGTCTGTGCAGATCCAGGGATTAAAAGAAACAGTTGCAGCACTGAAAGCAGCTAAGGTCAAGTTAGCCTGTCCTGACATACAGACGGACACTATTAGTCCAATTGATTTAATCATTGGAAGTGACTATTATCACTGTTTTGTACAAAATATAGTAAGTAAACATGATGTTCACTTGCTGAAAACAGCAGGAGGCCACATGATATGTGGTCCCATTCCCTCTCAAAGTGGGAAAGAAGCTGATATTGATTCAGTGGAAAATGTACTAGTTACGAGAATAACCGCTGATCATGTACTACAGCAAAAATTATCATTACTGGAAGAAATGAATGAGCCAGTTGATAAGTTGTGGGATTTAGATGCGATAGGTATTGATGTAAATAAATCAACCCACAAGAGTCTCACACTTATAGCCAATATTTGGACACTGTCAAATATAAAGATGGACAGTATTGGGTTAGGTTACCACGGAAATTAAATCCACCACATCTGCCTAGCAATTATCGCATGGCTTTCGGACAAATGAAAGCACAAATACATGAGCTCAGGAAGAATCCAGAACTACTGACTGTCTATGATAATATCATACAAGAACAGTTGGACAATAAATTCATTGAGGAAATAGTCGAAGATAAGTTGAAGACAAACGCTCATTATCTCCCGTACCATGGAGTCAGAAAAGATTCTGAAACCAGTATTATTTGGTGCAACATCCTCTCCATTCTTACTAGAAGCTACTCTAAATACACATTTGAAGAAATCTGAAAGTCCCTTCAAAGAAATCTTAATGAAAAGTTTCTATGTGGACAATCTTCAAGGTACTGTGAATAAAGAGGAGGATTTGAAATCCTTATAAGAGAAGCTAACAAGGAGATGAAAGAAACAAATATGCCTCTAAGGATGTGGAATACTAATTCAATGCAATTAAGAGAACTTATCAAAGAAGATTTCCCTGAAACTGAAATTCCTGATTGCAACAATATGCTGAGACTTAATTGGAACACACAGGAAGATACTTTGAGTCTCAAAAGGATAAACAATAAATCAAGCAGTACACTCACCAAACGTAGTTTACTGTCAGAGGTATCACAATGTTTTGATCCTCTAGGACTCGTCTCACCAATTACCATAAAGGGTAAAATGCTTATGCAAGATGCATGGAAGCTCAAAATTGGTTGGGATGAGAACTTGCCTCTAGAAATGAGTCAAGCATGGGATGAAATATCCAAGGAGTTTAAGCAACTTCATCAGACTAAATTTCTCAGACAAATAGGTCAAGAGGGAAACAAGTACACATTACATGTGTTCTGTGATGCGTCAACCAGAGGTTATGGCGCTGTAGCTTACATGAGTAATGCTGAAGGAAGTACACTAATTACTTCAAAGGTCAGAACAGTACCACAATTGGAACTGACAGCACTCTATGTAGGTACAAAATTAGCTGTCTATCTCAACAAAGTACTTGATCATCTCACTATTGAGAAAACCGTGATCTGGAGTGATAATGAAGCAGTTCTCCAGTGGTTAAGAAATAATAAGAGTAAGTTGGTCTATGTACAGAACAGAGTAGCAGAAATAAAAGAGATGCAGAGAGATTATCTCTTTCTCCACGTCTCTACCCAAGAGAATCCAGCTGACATGTTGTCACGTGGTTTCCCACTCAAGAAATTTGTGGATAATAAATTATGGCTCCACGGACCGAACTAGCTCTCTAATGAAAATAACTGGCCTAAGCAAAAAGCTCACATTATGCCAGAAGAAACAGTCTGCTTGAACACAGCAGAAATAAGTTGTGTAAACACTGCAGACACAACAGAAATAGTCATTGATGGATCTAAATACTCATCTTTGGGTAAACTCTTAAGAGTTACAGCTCTTGCTTTTAAATTCATTAAAGGAATAAAACCTGATTATGAATGTCTTGAACCCATTAAATACTGGGTGAAACTAATACAGAAAGATATTTTCTCTACAGAATATAAATTTCTAGAAACACAAGATAAATTCCCAAAGAAACCTGTTATGATTAATTCTTTAGGACTTTATCTCGACTCAGAAAAGATTATAAGATGTCGAGGAAGAATTCATAATTCTTCACTACCTAAAGAAGCCATACATCCAATATTGATCCCCAAGAATCATTGGCTAACAAAACTGATTGTTCAAAACGCCCACAGTAACGTGTTACATGGTGGGGTAGCTGACACACTTTGTCATATACGACAGTCCTACTGGATACCTCAAGGTCGACAAAGTGTGAAAAAACAAATAAAGGACTGTATTACTTGCCGTCACTACGATATGCGAGAATGTCAGTATCCAGGTCCACCTCTATATCCCTCTGAAAGAGTTTGTCATGTCACTCCATTTCAGGTGACAGGTGTAGATTACACTGGATTAATATTTTTAACCAAAACAGTTGACAAAGTTCCCATCAAGGTGTACATCTGTTTGTTCACTTGTGCTACGACTAGAGCAGTACATCTAGAAGTAGCCATTGACATGTCTGCTGAAACCTTTATCAAATTATTCAGGTTTGCAGCCAGAAGGGCATGTCCCAGACTGATGATTTCAGATAATGCAACGAACTTTGTTGCTAGTGCTGCTTATATAAGCAAGATCTTTGATCAACCATAAGTACAAGATGCTGAATCAACGAGGTTGTCGTTGGAAATACATTCCTCCTAAATCTCCATGGCACGGCGGATTTTATGAAAGAATGATCGGCATTGTAAAACGTTGTTTAAGGAAGACTCTTCATCGTCAGAGAATAGACTTAGAAGAATTCCGTATAGTTGTGACTGAAATAGAAAATAGAGTCAACAACAGACCTCTAACTTATGTTACCGATGATCTGGACAATTTAGAAGTGTTAAGTCCATCTCATTTACTCCATGGCAGAAGGCTCGAACCTGTTCCTCCCATGAATGATAAAGAAATCATAGAGGATCCTACTTATTTCGAACCTGAGCAACTCAGACGTAAATTCAAACACCTTAATATAGTGATTGAACATTGGGAGAAAATTTGGCGAGAAGACTATCTCACCTCATTGAGAGAACACTTCTATGGAGCTGGTGTTCCTGAAAATCATAAGTCCTTAAGACCTGGTGACATAGTGATTATTGACAATGATGGTCCGAGGTCCCAATGGCCACTTGGAAAAATTGTGACCATATATCCTGATGCAAATGGAATCATCAGGACAGTTGATGTTTTGAGCAAAGGTGTAGTGAACAAGCGGACAATAAATAAACTAGTGCCGTTAGAATTACACAGTGTTGAAAACAAAATTAGTGATTCTCCAGAAACCACACAGACTAAAGCTGTTCAGAAAAGACAAGCAGCAGTGGTGGCGAGTGAGAAAATCAAACTAATGTTAAGTGATGAATAGTTCACCTGAAGTGAACCTCTGCCGCCCCTCAGTGTGGAGAAATTTTCTCCAGGAGGGGGTATCAGCCCCCTTCAGCCCCTTTGAGCCACTTTCACCCCTGAGGGGCCCAGCCCTCTCAGAAGGGGCAAGCATCTTGTTTACTGCTACAGCAAGTAATTAATCCCAGATGCAGTACCAGTATGCGACGTGTGGTCAAGCGACCGATGCTCCTTGCAGTCCAGTGTTGCAAAGTGTATTTTAATAAAAGACAGTCTATCTCTTACCTTAGAAGGACAATTAAGAAAAATCCTGCTCCCACTTCATTACCATGGTAAAGATAGTGGACATTGTTGTCTATACTTAAGACAGCAAGAATCAAGTATTCTGCTTTGCTTCGTGGAGGAAGTGGCAAGGAAGCAAAAAGTACTAGGTCAGCTTTTCCTTTATGTACGAGGGGCAGTGACGGTGTATGAAGCTGTGACATCTTCAGATTACTTTTGACTCTACTGAGAGTCACACTGACGCTAGGATAACCAACAAAGAACGTTGATCCATGCATCAGTGTGAGCATAGTGTCTCACAAAACACAATAAACACTTACAGAGAAGTGTGATCAGCTTCTTTAGTGATAAGATTGTGAGCAATAAAGACAAATCTTGTGGAACATAGTGTACCAGTGTGCGTATTCCTAGACTATGGAAGACGTGGACATCCAAGGACACTTCAGCTTCTATCAAGTCACCAATACCTGTCGAAGGTGTGAAGAACACCATAGCTCACGCTACAAGAGCAAGGTGGGTTACTTATTTCTTGTAGTACGGGGGACTGCGTAGTTCTTGAGTCACAAGGAGTTTGTAATCAACCTATAGTCAGCAGTGAGGTGCAGACTTTTGAGTCCACACAAGTCCATAAGTCAGTCATCAGTGAATGAAATATGCTGACATAACACCCCCTAGGGGTAATTTATTGTTTACATAATATAATTCATTTCAGCCCGTTGAAAATGATCAAGACAGCTACTCAAGACCTCGTCTGCAAGGGCGGCTGTGTGGACGAGAGCTGTCTTTCTAAGCTAAGTTTCCTTATATTTAAACTTTAAACTTAGCTGTTAAACCATTTCTCAACAGAAGCTGTGACATGAGTCAGACAGTCACCTGCAGACAGGGCTACTGCAGTTTGGTGTCATTCTCTCGACAGAGCTCGAGTCATAGCAGAGGTTAGTCTAAGCATCTTCAGACTGGTTTTTTACACATAACTGCACTCTGAAGGTCAGGAGGTGGAGTGAAATGAGTCTCGATGGGGAGTCGTGTTAGGCACGACTCAATCATGGCATCTATGAATGGCGAGCATAAGAGCTTTCTGTACATGGGGGCTCAGACACTTGTAAACTGACACCTGGACTGACTAAAGTCAGCTGTCAATGGTCACAATGGGTGACATGTAATACGAGGGTGTTACCAATGGTCAGGGCTCAGACCATACTGTGGTCTATACACACACACATCTGGGTTCAGATCACAAATCGGGACATACGGAAAATTCCACACACCTGCACTGCACATTCGGTTCCTGCATGGCTTGCACAAGCAGAAGATATTTTCTGTGAAAAAATCGACACTAAGACATATATGAATATGTGAGAGCACTAGTAATGGAACATTGACTAAGAATTAACACATGACATATCTTCTCTCAATCGTTCTCGACAATACTAAATACAAATTGTTCACCGTGAAACTAACACTGTCGATTTGACATCATATGGCGAAGTCAGGCATGATGTAATGAGTTATGTCGTGGGGTGGCATCACGAGGTGACGTCAGGGTAGCATGGTGACATCAGGACGTCAGGCAACGTCCTGAAGTGACGTCAGGCAGACGTCGTGGGGTGACGTCGGGCAGACGTCCTGGGTGACGTCCTGGAGTGACGTCACACAGACGTCATGGGTAACATAGCGAGGTGACGTCGGGCAGACGTCGTGGGGTGACGTCGCAAAGTGACGTCAGGCAACGTCCAGGGTGACGTCAGGCAGACGTCGTGGGTAGCGTTGCGAGGTAACGTCGGGCAGACGTTCTGGAATGACGTCGGTCAGACGTCGTGGGTCTACCTACCTGGAGTCTACCTGGAAGTTATTCTGGGGATCAATGCCCCCGCGGCCCGATCCACGACCAGGCCTCCCAGTGGACCAGGGCCTGATCAGCCAGGCTGTTACTGCTGGCCGCACGCAATCCAACGTACGAACCACAGCCCGGCTGATCCGGCACTTACTTTAGGTATCTGTCCAGCTCTCTCTTGAAGGCAGCCAGGGGTTTATTTGGGTTTATGCTTGGTGGGAGGCTGTTGAGCAGTCTTGGGTACCGGACACTTATGGTGTTTTCTCTTAGTATTCCAATGGCGTCCCTACTTTTAATTGAGAGTATTTTGCATCGCCTGCCTAGTCTTTTACTTTCGTAGGGAGTGATTTCTGTGTGCAGATTTGGGACCATTCCTTCCAGGATTTTCCAAGTGTAGATTATGATGTATCTCTCCCTCCTGCATTCCAACGAGTACAAGTCAAATGCTTCCAAGCGTTCCCAGTAGTTAAGGTGCTTGACAGAACTTATACGTGCAGTAAAGGATCTCTGTACACTCTCTAGATCTGCAATTTCACCTGCTTTGAACGGAGATGTTAATGTACAGCAGTATTCCAACCTAGAGAGAACAAGTGACTTGAAAATGATCATCATTGGCTTGGCATCTCTCGTTTTGAACGTTCTCATTATCCATCCTATCATTTTCTTTGCACTTATGATCGTGACACTGTTGTGATCCTTGAAAGATAAATCCTCAGACATTACTACTCCCAGGTCCCTTGCATTATTTTTCCGCTCTATTGTATGGCCAAAGTTTGTAGTATACTCTGTTCTAGTTATCATCTCCAGTTTTCCATAACGGAGCAGTTGGAATTTGTCCTCATTGAACATCATATTGTTTTCCGTTGCCCACTGGAAAACTTTGTTTATATCTTCTTGGAGGTTAACCGCGTCCTCAGCAGATGACAGCCTCATGCAGATCCTAGTATTGTCTGCAAAGGATGATATGGTGCTGTAGGTTACATCTCTGTCTATGTCTGATATGAGGATGAGGAACAGGATGGGGCGAGTACTGTGCCTTGTGGAACAGAGCTCTTCACTATGGCAGCCTCCGATTTAACTCTGTTGACCACCACTCTTTGTGTTCGATTGGTTAGGAAACTGAAAATCCATCTCCCCACTTTGCCAGTTATTCCTTTAGCACGTATTTTGTGCGCTATTATGCTATGATTGCACTTGTCAAACGCTTTTGCAAAGTCTGTGTATATTACATATGCATTCTGATTTTCTTCCAGTGCATCCAAGGTCACATCATAGTGATCCAGTACACATATATAGCCTATTTATAGCCGTCTTGCTCCACTTCTGGTTAGTGTGGCTTTGTCAATGGTCCAAGTCGGACCGAAACGTCGTCGTAAGCTTGTCTCTTTTATGTGCGGGTTATTTGTGTATCGTTCCAGTCACGGTATTGTGCCTTTTTTTGTTATTTGTGATCCAGTAGTTGTGAGAGGCAGAAACAACCTGCCCTGAACCCATGTTGCCCTAGATTATGCAGTTTTTTGGGAATCTAGGTGGTTTGCAATCCTGCTTCTTAGCACTCCTTCAAAGATTTTTATGATGTGGGACATTAGAGCTATTGGTCTATAGTTCTTAGCTAATGCTTTGCTGCCACCTTTATGGAGTGGGGCTATATCCGTTGTTTTAAGTGACTGTGGAATTTCACCCATGTCCAAGCTCCCTCTTCATAGCATACTTAGGGCATGCGAGAGGGGTTTCTTGCAGTTCTTAATGAACACAGAGTTCCACGAGTGTGGGCCTGGGGCTGAGTGCATAGGCATGTTGTCAATGGCTTTTTCAAAATCAATCGGAGTTAGGGTAATGTCGGAAATCTGGCATACATTGATGGAGTTATGACGCTCATTCATGAAGAAATCATTTGGGTCGTCGATCCTCAGACTGATTAGTGGTTCACTAAACACAGAGTCGTACTGGGATTTCAGTATTTCACTCATTTCTTTGTTGTCATCTGTGTAAGTCCCATCCTGTCTGAGTAAGGGCCCGATACTAGATGTGGTATATGCCTTGTTTTTGGCATATGAAAAGAAATATTTCGAATTTCTTTTAATTTCACTAATAGCTTTAAGCTCCTCCTGTTTCTCCTGGTTCCTGTAAGATTCCTTTAACTTAAGTTCGATAGTTTCCACTTCCCTGGTCAGCGCCTCCTTCCGTGTATCAGATATTATAGCACCCCTGAGGAGCTCAGTGATTCTTTGTCATCTTCTGTAGAGGGAGTGTCTTTCTTTCTCCAGTTTATTCCTGCTCTTCTTCATTCTTAGGGGAATATGCCTAGAACATGCTTCAGCTGCCAGGAAGTTGATCCTTTCAAGGCACTGGTTTGGATCCATGTTATTTAAGATATCTTCCCAACATGTTTCATTTAAGACATGGTTTACCTGGTCCCAGTTGATGTTCTTGTTGTTGAAGTTGTATATTGTGAAGACACCTTCACAGGTACATGCATTCTGCTGATCAGGACCCCTGTGCATGTAAGTCTGGACTTCAATTAGATTGTGATCGGAATTAGTTGTTTTTTATTTTGTTATGTCTCTTACCAGGTCCTCATTATTTGTGAAGATAAGGTCAAGTGTGTTTTCTAGTCTTGTTGGCTCCACTATCTGCTGGCTTAAAGTGTGTTTATCACAGAGACTTAGGAGCTCATGTATGAGTGCCTTTTCATCTGCGCTACCTCCAGGGATTGTTTCTGCTATAACATTATTCGCTACATTCTTCGATTTTGTATGCCTTAGGTTGAAATCACCAAGCAGTAAGATGCTTGGGGATGGAACTGGAAGGCTTTCCAGACAGTAATCAATTTTCAGTAGCTGTTCCTTGAACTGGTGGGAGGTTGCATCTGGTGGCTTATGTACAACCATGATGACTAGGCTTTGGTTCTTGATCTTTATTGATAGAACTTCAACTACATCATTTGTGGTGTTCAGGAACTCTGTGCAGATGAGCGACTCTTTGACATACAGGCCAACCCGCCCTTGTTGCCTGTTCTTTCTGTCGCATCTAAAAAGGTTGTACCCACTTATCCATATTTCACTGTCAAAATGATCTTTTGTGTGGGTCTCTGTGAAGGCTGCAAACATTGCATTAGACCCCTCTAGAAGTACACTGAAAAAAGGCATTTTGTTGTTGGTGGATGGCTTAAGGCCCTGTATATTAGCAAATATGAAAGAGATTGTATTCAGTGTTTGTTGGGGGGATTTTGTTATTGGCATCAGCAGTTGTAGTTCTGGAGGGCCATGGGTTGCCACTGGCTGCGCCTCCAGTCCAACAAAGCTCCAAGGTGGTGGACTATTTTTGTTATTTCCTTCCATTTTTTTTTTCCACTTCTTGCCACTAAAAAATCACCTGAAGCTGGGATGTCGTAGCTACTGTTGTTTGTCTAGTGGGGTCTGTGCCTCCTGGTCCCTTTTAGATGGTATGCAGGGCAGTTGTTGTAACATTGCTTTTGGAGGACCGAGGAGTGACACATTTTTGGGTGAAAGAAAGTACAGGAAGAAGAACGACACACTCCTTTAGACATGAGGTCGCTACATTTTTTGGGATGCTCAAAGTTGTATGTCCCATTTTTTTTCCTGACATTCCATGCTTACAAATGCCCCAAGCATAGTATGTGCACAATTTCACTTTTGGTTGGATAGAATTGTTGGGAGGTGTGTTGTCAATTTCTGCAGGTTCTGGGACTTCACTATAATCCTCAGTATCCAAGCCAGGGCCACCCCGTCCTCGATTCCATCTACTTTCCTCAGTTTACCTGGAGTTTACCTGGAGAGAGTTCCGGGGGTCAACGCCCCCGCGGCCCGGTCTGAGACCAGGCCTCCTGGTGGATCAGAGCCTGATCAACCAGGCTGTTGCTGCTGGCTGCACGCAAACCAACATACGAGCCACAGCCCGGCTGATCCGGAACTGACTTTAGGTGCTTGTCCAGTGCCAGCTTGAAGACTGCCAGGGGTCTGTTGGTAATCCCCCTTATGTGTGCTGGGAGGCAGTTGAACAGTCTCGGGCCCCTGACACTTATTGTATGGTCTCTTAACGTGCTAGTGACACCCCTGCTTTTCATTGGGGGGATGGTGCATCGTCTGCCAAGTCTTTTGCTTTCGTAATGAGTGATTTTCGTGTGCAAGTTCGGTACTAGTCCCTCTAGGATTTTCCAGGTGTATATAATCATGTATCTCTCCCTCCTGCGTTCCAGGGAATACAGGTTTAGGAACCTTTAGGAACCCAGTAGAGGAAGAAGGAGGAGACTCCTCTCCTACATCTGTACTTTGGGCTATGATCTTGGGTGACGTCAGGTGACATAGCGAGGAGACGTTAGGCAGACGTCCTGGGGTGACGTCGCGAGGTGACGTCGGGCAGCATCGCGACGTCAGGGGAGTGATGTAGACAGCATGGTGACGTCATGGGTGATGCCAGGCAGTAGACAACAGCATGTGGCTTTGGTAACTCACGTGGCTCGCTCCACATGGCTTGTAGATCCACGTGGCCTTATCCACATGTTGCATCGTCATCCACGTGGCTTCGAGTGAGCACTTGGATACACAGCTCTGGCTAGAATTCACACTAAATTCAGAGAGAAACAGCAAAGAGGTAAAGAGTAACGTTGAATGGTGTATGGTGGCAGTGAGATGAGTGTGGGAGGCGTGTAGTGAGGGAGGAACTCCGGCTGCTTCCTTCTCCTTTACCCACAAACACGTGGAGAAACAACCACACTGGACACAAAGCACCACACAAACTCACCTCTGGCTTGCTGAAATAGCTGTACTGAGCTGAACAATAACAACAGAAAACTACAAGTGACCCTGAACACGTGACTGAAGAAAAGTGTGGGACGCTGTGAAGACCCAGGTGACGCCACGAAGATTTCTTGACGAAAATTCAGCAAATTTCGGCCTGGATCCTGCTCATCCTGTGTCTGAATAATGATGCTTGTAGTTACGACTTCAGGAAAACTCGCAGAGAGACGGATGCTTCTTGTATGGGGCGATGAAGTGGAGACAACATTTTCATGCTTCTTCCTTCTTCTCTCCGGGCAACATTCATGCTGCGACCACCGCTTTCACCAATATTACAACTGATTTGGGTCCTGTACATGTGCAAGTCGGAGATGAATGATACTCTTCGGAGGCTATGTTACTTTATTTGGGGTCTTGTATACAAGCAGTGTGTTAAGTTACCCAGGCCGAGAGGTCCATGCCCGGAGGGCCATGCCTAGCAGAGAGTGACGGAGTAAACACTTGTAGAGTGAGTGAGCTCGGCTGCCAGAGTAAGACAGGGTAAGAGTGGTGCTGGCTGAAATTGCTAGGCCTATGCCACTAGGTGTCAGCACCATAGTGCCATGAAATATGACCCCAACTGGGCATACAACAGGAACAGCAGGTGTAAGGAAACATACTCAAAGTTTCGCCCATGTTATTTATGCATAGTACTGTATTTCTACTCCTCAGTTTCGTTAGAGGTATCTCCTCTCGTTTCTGCTCATATTAAATCTCCTTCAGTCCCAGTACTAGTCTCCTCAGTCACAGCACCAGTTCCCTCAGTCCCAGTACCAGTCCCTTCAGTCCCAGTACCACTTCCCTCAGTCCCAGTACCAGTCCCTTCAGTCCAAGTACCAGTTCCCTCAGTCCCAGTACCAGTCCCTTCAGTCCCAGTACCACTTCCCTCAGTCCCAGTACCAGTCCCTTCAGTCCAAGTACCAGTTCCCTCAGTCCCAGTACCAGTCCCTTCAGTCCCAGTACCACTTCCCTCAGTCCCAGTACCAGTCCCCTCAGTCTCAGTAACAGTTTCCTCAGTTCCCGTACCAGTTTCCTCAGTTTCAGTACCATTCCCCTCAGTCCTAGTACCAGTTTCCTCAGTTTCAGTACCAGTTCCCTCAGTTCCAGTACCAGTCCTCTCAGTTCCAGTACAAGTCCCCTGAGTCCCAGTACCAGCACTAGTTCCTCAGTTCCAGTATCAGTTCCCTCAGTGCCAGTCTCTTCAGTCCCAGTTCCCTCAATCCCAGTACCACTTCCCTCAGTCACAGTACCAGTCCCCTCAGTCCGAGTATCAGTGCACTAAGCTACAGTACCAGTCCCCACAGTCCCAGTACCAATTCCCTCGGTCCCAGTCCCAGTCCCAGTCCCCTCAGTTCTAGTACCAGTCCCCTCAGTTCCCTTAGTCACAGTACAAGTCCTGTCAATCCCAGTACCAGTCCCCTCAGTTCCAGTACCAGTCCCCTCAATTCCAGTACAAGTTCCCTCAGAGTTCCAGTACAAGTTTCCTCAGTTTCAGTACCAGTTCCCTCAGTTCCAGTACCAGTCCTCTCAGTCCCAGTACCAGTCCCCTCGGTCCCAGTACCAGTCTCCTCAGTTCCAGTACCAATCTCCTAAGTCCCAGTTCCCTCAGTCCTAGTCCCCTTAGTTCCAGTACCAGTCCCCTCAGTCCTATTACTAGTCCCCTTAGTCACAGTACAAGTCCTGTCAGTCCCAGTACCAGCCCCTCAGTCCCAGTAACAGTTCCCTCAGTCCCAGTACCAGTTTCCTCAGTTTCATTACCAGTCCCCTCAGCCCCAGTACCAATCCCCTCAGTTCCAGTACCAGTCCCCTCAGTTCAAGTACCAGTTCCCTCAGTTCCAGTACCAGTTTCCTTAGTTCCAGTACCAGTTCCTCAGTCCCAGTACCAGTTCCTCAGTCCCAGTACCAGTTCTCTCAGTTCCAGTACCAGTCCTCTCAGTCCCATTACCAGTCCCCTTAGTTCCAGTACCAGCTCCCTCAGTGCCAGTCGCCTCAGTCTCAGTTCCCTCAATCCCAGTACTAGTCCCCTCAGTCCTACTATTAGTCCCCTTAATCAAAGTACAAGTCCTGTCAGTCCCAGTACTAGTCCCCTCAGTTCCAATGCCTGTCCCCTCAGTTTCAGCACCAGTTCCCTCAGTTCCAGTGCCAGTTCCCTCAGTTCCAGTGCCAGTTTCCTCAGTTCCAGCACCAGTTCCCTCAGTTCCAGTACCAGTTTCCTCAGTATCAGTACCAGTTCCCTCAGTTCCAGTACAAGTCCTCTCAGTCTCATTTCCAGTCCCCTCAGTACCAGTACCAGTTCCTCAGTTCCAGTACCAGTTTCCTCAGTGCCCGGCCCCTCAGTCCCAGTTCCCTCAATCCCAGTACCAGTCTCCTCAGTCACAGTACCACTCCCCTTAGTCCGACTATCAGTGCCCTAAGTTACAGTACCAGTCCCCTCGGTCCCAGTACCAGTCTCCTCAATTCCAGTACCAGTCTTCTAAGTCCCAGTTCGTTCAGTCCCAGTCCCCCAGTTCCAGTACCAGTCCCCTCAGTCCTACTACTAGTCCCCTTAGTCACAGTACAAGTCCTGTCAGTCCCAGTACCAGTCCCTCAGTCCCAATAACAGTTCCCTAAGTCCCAATACCAGTTCCCTTAGTCCCAACGCTTGTCCCCTCAGACCCAGTACCACTCCCATTAGTCGCTATACCTGTCCCCTCAGTTCCAGTACAAGTCCCCTCAGTCACAGTACCAGTCCCATTAGTCACAGTACCAGTCCCCTCAGTTCCAGTACAAGTCCCCTGATTCCCAGTATCACTGTGAGAACTCACATATAAGCACTCGCTGTGAGACACGTTAATAATAGTTCCAGATATAACAGAACTTAACAATAACTACAGACAGCTATTAATGTATCAGACATCGCCGGCTGGAAGCCACTACAATAAATAACTACTAACAATTTATTGAGACAGTACTCTTTATTATACTTTTATTACCAGTCTCGTCTGAGAGTGACTCATGTAACACACTCAGACACTCTCCACACATAACAGTTTTCAACCATCATAACCGTATAGCCTTATATAATAACACTAGTTGGTTTTAGTTGGTCTCTGGGGTAGCCAAGTATTATCTTCTCTTAAATGCTCAGTACGGTACCTGACTGAGACAAGCTCCTTAGTATTCTAAATTGGTATTGCTTGTGTATGTATGGTATGGATGATACACAAAGTATACTGATAAATGAAAGAGGAACTTAAAAATATACAGATATTTATAATACGAAAATGTGAGCCTGGACGTCTTTATATAAAGCATAGTTAGTAGTCTTGTTCAGCAGGAAACTCTACTGTTTAGTGTGGAACTCTACTGTTACCTGGAGTCTACCTGGAGGGTATTCCGGGGATCAACGTTCCCGCGGCCCAGGCTACGACCAGGCCTCCCGGTGAATCGGGGCCTGATCAACCAGACAGCACTGCTGGCTGCACGTAGTCCAACGTACAAAACACAGCCCGGCTGATCCAGCACTGACTTTAAGTATCTGTCCAGCTCTCTCTTGAAGTCCACCTGGGGTCTATTGGTAATTCACCTTATGCCTGATGAGAGGCATACTGTGTTTTTTCTTAGTGTACTAATAGCTCCCACACTTTTCATTGGGGGTATTTTGCACTGTCTGCCCTGTCTTTTGCTGTCGTAGGGAGTGATTTCTGTGTGCAGATTTGGGACCATTCCTTCCAGGAGTTTCCAAGTGTAAAGCATAATATATCTCTCGTCTGGTTTCTAGTGGGAACAGTTAAAGTACTGCCAAGCGTTACCAATAGTTAAGGTGTTTGATGGAACTTATACGTGCAGTATAGGATCTCTGTATACTCTCTAGATCTGCAATTTCACCTGCTTTGAACGGAGATGTTAATGTACAGCAGTATTCCAGCCTAGAGAGAACAAGTGATTTGAAAAGGATCATCATTAGCTTGGCATCTTTTGTTTTGAACGTTCCCATTATCCATCCCATCATTTTCCTTGCACCTGTGATCGTGGCACTGTTGTGATTCTTGAAAGTGAGATCCTCACACATTACCACTCCCAGGACCCTCACATTACTTTTCCGTTTTATTGTATAATCAAAGTTTGTAGTATACTCAGTTCTACTTATTATCTCCTTCAGTTTTCCATAACGGAGTAGTTGGAATGTCTTCGTTGAACATCATATTGTTTTCCGTTGTCCATCAGAAAACTTGGTTTATATCTTCTCGGAGGTTAATTAACCGCGTCCTCAATGGATGACATTTTCATACAGATCCTAGTATCGTGCAAGAATGGTATACAATACCGACCGGACGAAAATTAGACACATGTGAAACATTTGGACGGCGAAATGTCCACAATAAAGATACCCAGATGTTGCATATATGTCTAATTTTCAGATCCTAGTATCGTCTACAAAGGAGGAGACGGTGCTATGGATTACATCTCTGTCTGTCTGATATGAGGATGAGGAACAGCATGGGGGCGAGTACTGTGCCTTGTGGAACAGAGACTTTTCACTATGGTTAGAAAGTTGAAGATCCATCTCACCACTTTGCCAGTTATCCCTTTATCACGCATTTTGTGCGCTATTACACTATGATTGCACTTGTCGAAGGCTTTTTCAAAATCTGTGTATACTACATAAGCATTCTGTTTTCCAGTGCATCCTAGATCATATCATAGTGATCCAGTAGTTGCGACAGGCAGGAACGACCAGCTCTGAACCCATGTTACCTTGGATTGTGCAGTTTTTGGGAATCCAAGTGGTTTACAGTCATGCTTCTTAGCACTCTTTCAAAGATTTTTATGATGTGGGACGTTAGAGATATTGGTCTATAGTTCTTAGGTATTGCTATGCTGCCACCTTAATGGAGTGGGGCTATATCCGTTGTTTTTAGTGACTTTCAGTAAGAAACTCTACTGTTCAGTAGGAAACTCTACTGTTCAGTAGGACACTCTACTGTTCAGTAGGAAACTCTACTGTTCAGTAGGAAACTCTACTGTTCAGTAGGAAACTCTACTGTTCAGTAGGAAACTCTACTGTTCAGTAGGAAACTCTACTGTTCAGTAGGAAACTCTACTGTTCAGTAGGAAACTCTACTGTTCAGTAGGAAACTCTACTGTTCAGTAGGAAACTCTACTGTTCAGTAGGACACTCTACTGTTCAGTAGGAAGCTCTACTGTTCAGTAGGAAACTCTACTGTTCAGTAGGAAACTCTTCTGCTCAGGATATGCTCAAATAGCAATAGTGTAAACCTATTTAAAATCACGCATCTTCTTTCAGTGTCTACAGACACCAGCTGTCTTCCAGACCACTCTCTTTCACTCCACCAGCCCACGCAAACCACTCCCTCTCACTCCACCATCCCAGACAAGCCACTCCCTCTCACTCCACCACCCCAGGCAGGTCACTCCCTCTCACTCCACCAGCCCAGGCAGGTCACTCCCTCTCACTCCACCACCACAGGCAGGTCACTCCCTCTCACTCCACCACCCCAGGCAGGTCACTCCCTCTCACTCCACCACCCCAGGCAGGTCACTCCCTCTCACTCCACCACCCCAGGCAGGTCACTCCCTATCACTCCACCAGCCCAGGCAGGTCACTCCCTCTCACTCCACCAGCCCAGGCAGGTCACTCCATCTCACTATAGTTTTTTTCTGTCTTGGCTTTATACAGGTCAAACTTCTGCTAGTAAATGTCACTCTGCACTGAGGCGCTCTACACATTGCAAGACATTCCCGTCCATAGAGACTTCCATCCCACTCAACATATCCGGTGATCCTATGCTCTCCTGCCTCTCAGTAACACATATGTTACTTTATATGAGAGCTGTAAATCACCTACAACTTGTGTAATTGCATTTAATGTAACTGTGAATGCACACTACTTATGAACACAAGAGTCCTGGAAGGCGGTGTGGGATACCTCAGAAGACCAGCAGGACACAGCGATGGACACACTGAGAGAGAACTCAGTGCCAGCGGTTGTGGTACAACTTTTTTTATGACCACAATATATACCTATAACTACTTTGGAGGGACCTACCCTCTCAGACCGGCTGCTACTAGGCTTTCTTGCTGATAGCCTGGTCAGCCGGGTTGTTACTTTTAGCACTACGCTGGCCCACTTATTGGTCACAGCCTGATTGATTGTTGTGGCACCTGTCAGAAATAGTGGTCCACTTTCCTCTTGTAGTCTTCTACCCACCGCACTGAGTTACGACACAGTGTGCGAGATGCTAGCAGCAACAGCCTGGATGGTCACACTGTCAACAATGAAATGTTGCCTGTCTTCCAGAGTGAATTATTTCGTTGATCTGGTTACACAAAATACGCCAAGTGCCTAGCGATAAGTGCCTTTGATAACTCATAACTCACACACACACACACACACACACACACACACACACACACACACACACACACACACACACACACACACACACACACACACACACACACACACACACACACACACACACACACACACACACACACACACACACACACACACACACACACACACACACACACACACACACACACACACACACACACACACACACACACACACACACACACACACACACGCACACACGAAAGAATCAGTGAAAAATCCCCAGACATCACAGCAGTCACAGAAACAAAACTCGCTGAGACAATAACAGACACAATCTTTCCAACGGGATATCAGATCCTGAGGAAAGATAGAAGGAGTAGAGGGGGATTTGAGGAAATGGAAGGCATGGACATGATTGGAGAAAGAGACTGCATTGTAGGTACAATTCAGTCCGGAGAACATAAAGTAGTCATTGGAGTGATGTATAACCCAATACAGAACTGCAGGAGGCCAAGAGAGGAATACGAAGAAAACAACAGGGTGATGGTGGACACACTGGCTGAGGTGGCAAGAAGAGCTCACTCGAGCAGAGCAAAGTTACTGGTAATGGGCGATTTCAACCACAGGGAGATCGACTGGGAAAACCTGGAGCCACATGGGGGTCCCGAAACATGGAAAGCCAAGATGATGGATTTGGTACTTGAAAACCTCATGCATCAACATGTCAGGGACACAACCAGAGAGAGAGGGGAGGATGAGCCAGCAAGACTGGATCTTGTGTTCACCCTGAGCAGTTCAGACATTGAGGACATCACTTACGAGAGGCCCCTTGGAGCTAGCGATCACGTGGTTCTGTAGAGCTACAAGTGGAGAAGGTAACAGGAACTGAAGGGGACAGGGAAAACTGTAAAAGGGGGAACTACACAGGTATGAGAAACTTCCTGCAGGAGGTTTAGTGGGACAGAGAAATGGTAGGAAAATCAGTAAACGAGATGATGGAATATGTGGCAACAAAGTGCAAGGAGGCAGAGAAAGTTTTGTTCCCAAGGGAAACAGAAATAATAGGAAGACCAAAACGAGTCCTTGGTTCACCCGAAGGTGTAGGGAGGCAAAAACTATGTGCAACAGAGAATGGAAAAGGTACAGGAGGCATAGGACCCAGGAAAACAAGGAGATTAGTAGAAGAGCTAGAAACGAGTATGCACAGAAAAGGAGGGAGGCCCAGCGACAGTATGAAAACGACATAGCATCGAAAGTCAAATCTGACCCGAAACTGCTGTATAGCCACATTAGGAGGAAGACAACAGTCAAGGACCAGGTGATAAGGCTGAGGAAAGAAGGTGGAGAACTCACAAGAAACGATCAAGAGGTATGTGAGGAGCTCAACACGAGATTTAAGGAAGTATTTACAGTAGAGACAGGAAGGACTCTGGGGGGACAGACCAGATGGGGACACCAGCAAGGAATACACCAACAAGTGTTGGACGACATACGTACAGATGAGGAGGAGGTGAAGAAACTGCTAAGGGACATCGATACCTCAAAGGCAATGGGACCGGACAACATCTCCTCGTGGGTCCTTAGAGAGGGAGCAGATATGTTGTGCGTGCCACTTACCACAATCTTCAACACATCCCTGGAAACTGGGCAACTACCTGAGGTATGGAAGACGGCAAATGTAGTTCCCATTTTAAATAAAGGAGACAGAAAAGAGGCACTAAACTATAGACCTGTGTCATTGACGTGAATAGTATGCAAAATTATGGAGAAGATTATCAGGAGGAGAGTGGTGGAGCACCTGGAACGGAACAAGAGTATAAATGCCAACCAGCACGGATTCACGGAAGGCAAATCCTGTGTCACAAACCTTCTGGAGTTTTATGATAAAATAACAGAAGTAAGACACGAGAGAGAGGGGTGGGTTGATTGCATCTTCTTGGACTGCAAGAAGGCCTTTGACACAGTTCCTCACAAGAGATTAGTGCAGAAGCTAGAGCATCAGGCGCATATAACAGGAAGGGCACTGCAATGGATCAGAGAATACCTGACAGGGAGACAACAACGAGTCATGGTACGTAATGATGTATCACACTGGGCACCTGTGACGAGCGGGGTCCCACAGGGGTCGGTCCTAGGACCAGTGCTATTTTTGGTATATGTGAACGACATGATGGAAGGGTTAGACTCAGAAGTGTCCCTGTTTGCAGATGATGTGAAGTTAATGAGGAGAATTAAATCTGATGAGGACCAGGCAGGACTTCAAAGAGATCTGGACAGACTGGACAACTGGTCCAGCAAATGGCTTCTCGAATTTAATCCTGCCAAATGCAAAGTCATGAAGATAGGGGAAGGGCACAGAAGACCACAGACAGAGTATAGGCTAGGTGGCCAAAGACTGCAAACCTCACTCAAGGAGAAAGATCTTGGGGTGAGTATAACACCGAGCATGTCTCCGGAAGCACACATCAATCAGATAACTGCTGCAGCATATGGGCGCCTGGCAAACCTGAGAACAGCATTCCGATACCTTAGTAAGGAATCGTTCAATACACTGTACACCGTGTATGTCAGGCCCATACTGGAGTATGCAGCACCTGTTTGGAACCCGCACTTGATAAAGCACGTCAAGAAACTAGAGAAAGTACAAAGGTTTGCCACAAGGTTAGTTCCAGAGCTAAGGGGAATGTCCTATGAAGAAAGATTAAGGGAAATCGGCCTGACGACACTGGAGGACAGGAGGGTCAGGGGAGACATGATAACGACATATAAAATACTGCGTGGAATAGACAAGGTGGACAAAGACAGGATGTTCCTGGGAGGGGACACAGAAACAAGAGGCCACAATTGGAAGTTGAAGACACAAATGAGTCAGAGAGATATTGGGAAGTATTTCTTCAGTCATTGAGTTGTAAGGCAGTGGAATAGCCTAGAAAATGACGTAGTAGAGGCAGGAACCATACTCAGTTTTAAGACGAGGTTTCATAAAGCTCATGGAGCGGGGAGAGAGAGGGCCCAGTAGCAACCGGTGAAGAGGCGGGGCCAGGAGCTAAGACTCGACCCCTGCAACCACAAATAGGTGAGTACAAATAGGTGAGTACACACATACACCCACACACACACACACACACACACACACACACACACACACACACACACACACACACACACACACACACACACACACACACACACACACACACACACACACACACACACACACACACCCACCCACTACCACACCCACTACCGCAACCACTACCACACCCACTACCACACCCACTACCACACCCACACACACACACACCACACACACACACACACACACACACACACACACGCACACACACACACACACACACACACACACACATACACACACACACACACACACACACACACACACACACACACACACACACACACACACACACACGCACACGCACACACATACACACGTACTCATATACAACAGGCCTAGTGTCTAATCGACATGTGCCTAGGACAAAATGGTAACTAACACACACCCACACACGCACACACACACGCACACGCACACACACACACACACACACACACACACACACACACACAGTCACACACACACACACACACACACACACACACACACACACACACACACACACACACACTCACACACTCACACACACACACACACACACACACACATACACAGTATAGCTACAAGTGGAGGGAGAAGCAGGAAGGCCAGGACGAATGAAGCCAAACTACAAGAAAGGGGACTACACAGGAATGAGGAACTTCCTGAACGGGGTTGAGTGGGACAGAGAACTGGCAGGGAAGCCAGTTAATGAGATGATGGAATATGTTGCAACAAAATGCAAGGAGGCTGAGGAGAGGTTTGTACCCAAGGGTAACAGGAATAATGAAAAAGCCAGGATGAGCCCATGGTTTACCCAAAGGTGCAGGGAGGCAGAAACCAAGTGTGCTAGGGAATGGAAGAAATATAGAAGGCAAAGGACCCAGGAGAATAAGGAGAGCAGTCGTAGAGCCAGAAACGAATATGCACAGATAAGAAGGGAGGCCCAAAGACAATATGAAAATGACATAGCAGCGAAAGCCAAATCTGACCCGAAACTGTTGTACAGCCACATCAGGAGGAAAACAACAGTCAAGGACCAGGTAATCAGGCTAAGGAAGGAAGGAGGAGAGACAACAAGAAATGACCGTGAAGGATGTGAGGAACTCAACAAGAGATTCAAAGAAGTGTTCACAGAGGAGACAGAAGGGGCTCCAGAAAGACGGAGAGGTGGGGCACACCATCATGTGCTGGGCACAGTGCACACAACCGAGGAAGAAGTGAAGAGGCTTCTGAGTGAGCTAGATACCTCAAAGGCAATGGGGCCAGAAAACATTTCCCCATGGGTATTGAGAGAGGGAGCAGAGGCGCTATGTGTACCCCTAACAACAATATTCAATACATCTATCGAAACAGGGAGATTGCCTGAGGCATGGAAGACAGCAAATGTAGTCCCAATCTTTAAAAAAGGAGACAGACATGAAGCATTAAACTACAGACCAGTGTCACTGACATGTATAGTATGCAAAATCAAGGAGAAGATTATCAGGAGAAGAGTGGTGGAACATCTAGTAAGACAAGAGAGAGAGGGGTGGGTGGATTGCATATTCTTGGATTGCAAGAAGGCGTTTGACACAGTTCCACACAAGAGATTGGTGCAAAAACTGGAGGACCAAGCAGGGATAACAGGGAAGGCACTACAATGGATCAGGGAATACTTGTCAGGAAGACAGCAGCGAGTCATGGTACGTGGCGAGGTGTCAGATTGGGCACCTGTGACCAGCGGGGTCCCACAGGGGTCAGTCCTAGGACTAGTGCTGTTTCTGGTATTTGTGAACGACATGACGGAAGGAATAGACTCTGAGGTGTCCTAGTTTGCAGATGACGCGAAGTTGATGAGAAGAATTCACTCGATCGAATACCAGGAAGAACTACAAAGGGATCTGGACAGGCTGCAGACCTGGTCCAGCAATTGGCTCCTGGAGTTCAATCCCACCAAGTGCAAAGTCATGAAGATTGAGGAAGGGCAAAGAAGACTGCAGACGGAGTACAGTCTAGGGGGCCAGAGACTACAAACCTCACTCAAGGAAAAAGATCTTGGGGTGAGTATAACACCAGGCACATCTCCTGAAGCGCACATCAACCAAATAACTGCTGCAGCATATGGGCGCCTAGCAAACCTCAGAAGAGCATTCCGACATCTTAATAAGGAATCGTTCAGGACCCTGTACACCGTGTACGTTAGGCCCATATTGGAGTTTGCGGCACCAGTTTGGAACCCACACCTAGCCAAGCACGTAAAGAAACTAGAGAAAGTGCAAAGGTTTGCAACAAGACTAGTCCCAGAGCTAAGAGGTATGTCCTACGAGGAGAGGTTAAGGGAAATCAACCTGACGACACTGGAAGACAGGAGAGATACGGGGGACATGACAACGACATACAAAATACTGAGAGGAATTGACAAGGTGGACAAAGACAGGATGTTCCAGAGATTGGACACAGTAACAAG
>NC_091293.1:3557421-3574921 GCF_038502225.1 Cherax quadricarinatus
CTTGACGTGTTTGACCAGGTGTGGGTTCCAAACTTTTGATGCATACTCCAGTATGGGCCTGACCTACACAGTGTATAAAGTCTTGAACGATTCCTTACTGAAGTACTGGAACGCTATTCTCAGGTTTGCCAAGCGACCATATGCCTCAGCAATTATCTGGTTAATGTGTGCTTCTGTCGATGTACTCGGTATTATACTCACTCCTATTTCTTTCTCCTTGAGTGAGGTTTGCAGCCTTTGGCCACCTAACCTATACTCTGTCTGCAGTCTTCTTTGCCCTCCTCCGATCTTCATAACTTTGCATTTGGCGGGGTTAAATTCTAGGAGCCAGTTTCTGGACCACACATCCAGCCTGTCCAGGTCTCTTTGTAGACCTGTCTGGTCTGCGTCTGATTTAATTCTCCTCATCAACTTCACGACATCTGCAAACAGGGACATTTCTGAGTCTATCCCTTCCGTCATGTCGTTCACATACACCAAGAATAGCACTGGTCCCAGGACTGACCCCTGTGGGACCCCGCTCGTCACTGGCGCCCACTGTGTTTGTGTGTGTGTGTCGTGTGTGTGTGTGTGTGTGTGTGTGTGTGTGTGTGTGTGTGTGTGTGTGTGTGTGTGTGTGTGTGTGTGTGTGTGTGTGTGTGTACTCACCTATTTGTGGTTGCAGGGATCGATTCATAGCTCCTGACCCTGCCTCTTCAATGATTGCTAATAGTGTCATGTAGGGGGGGGTAATGATTAGGGGAATATGGGGGTAAGCGGTGGGAGTTAGAAGGTAGGTGACAGGCGTAGGCAGTAGGAGGGGTGAGTGCGGAGGTAGGTAGGTAATGTGCTAGGAGGGATGAGTGTGGAGGTCGGTAAGGTAATGTGAGGTCACTGGTGACTACACCTTCACCTCTCATTACTCTACCCTCCACACTGCTCACCCTCTCACTACTTTAACTAAACATAAATAATGGAAATAAGAATAAATAATGGGGACAGTGAATATTACTATTCTACTCAAACACAGTTTATTATTAAGTCCTTGTACAATAATATATTTGGGAACAGGAGTACATCATTGGTTTAGATAAATGGGATGGTATGTATAAGCAGTGAGACAGGGAACACAATCAACTTGACGAAAATGAATATAACTTACAAATAGTACAGAGGACAGTTCACTACAGGACCTAAGCCACAGGTCCCAAGACCTACACAGCACGAGTACTGCTCCAAGCCAGTACTCTGCCCAATGTCTCCAACAGTCTCCTCCAGAGACTTCAGCAGCCTTCTCCCGAGCCCTGCACCCCAGCAGCAGCTCCGCTCGAAGTCTCTGCTCAGGAGCTCTGCACCCCAGCAGCAGCTCCGCTCGAATCTCCTGATCATGCTCTTCCTTGGGCTTTTATGGTGGTCCAAGCACCCTCCACAACCACGTGTACGACCTGACGCCTAGGTCTGACGCCGTCAAGAACAAAAGGCCTCAGACGTGGGCGTGGCTACAGACGTTTGCCAAGGCAAGGTGTGACCATATAATTGGTTAAATTAGGTCTCCCCAGAGACCTCACAAGCCCAGCTGAACTACATCACAATAGGTCCTCTCTCTCTCCCTGCTCCATGAGCTTTATCAAACCTCGTCTTAACACTATGTATGGTTCCGCCTCCACTACGTCAGTTTCTAGGCTATTCCACTTCCTGACAGCTCTATGACTGAAGAAATACATCCTAACATCTCATTAACTCATCTGAATCTTCAACTTCCAATTGTGACCCCTTGTTTCTCTGTCCCACGTCTGGAACATCCTGTCTTTGTCCACGTTGTCTATTCCGTGTGTGTGTGTGTGTGTGTATGTGTGTGTGTGTGTGTGTGTGTGTGTGTGTGTGTGTGTGTGTGTGTGTGTGTGTGTGTGTGTGTGTGTGTGTGTGTGTGTGCGTGTGCGTGTGTGTGTTTGTGTGTATGTGTGTGTGTCTGTGTGTCTGTGTGTTTAGGGAGGGTTCAATGGAAATATGATTGTTGGAGATAAACACACTTGTTGGGTTGTATGCACTTACATTAGCAGAGTTGTGAGGGGGAGTGGCTCAGCCTGCCTGTAGCCGCCTGTAGGTCTATCCAAGAACTGAGAGAGAGGCAGAGCGTCTGATGCTCACATGTCACATCACGTGACGTCACATGCTACCACCTAGGCCTAGCAAGGGATCGTCTATATAAAATATATAGATGGTACTATGATACTCTGATATGCTATACAACCTATGCAGGGGATCAGCAACTATACTGACAGCTCAGTCATGTTACATATGGTGTCTCGACATACATACTCTACAGGCTGAACAGGCAGGTGACTCTGGGCTGATTCTATACAATAGCAAAGACATAGATAACTTAGAACTAATCAAAGAAATGGTTATGGGATATGCTCAGTTGAATGGATAACATTAGAATAAATCGGAGTACCGTAAAAGATGGAATTGATTGATCGATCTGTATTCATGCACTCTACAGATTCTGAGGAAGAATATATATATTTACAAAGGGGAAAGTAATTAACAGCACAGGCAGACCTGTCACGCACAGGTCATTACTGCTAAATCTCAGAATTCAGAGGAAAGGTGAGCACACAAAAAAAAAAATGTTTGAAAACTGATCAGCTAACAATAAAAGACACAGTTGACAACTTCCTGCAACTTGATCATCTAATTATACAGGCTATGTACATTTAAACCCAAGTCTGCGATTGTAAGATTTACATATGCAGAATGGTTATCATCTCTGGGAGGATCGAAGTCTTTTGCAATGGCGAAATCATGCCTCGATTGAGGGAGATCTGAACAAGTATCTACAAAAGATACTTGGGGATTTCTCATTACTTTTCGTGTATGCAAGGAATAACAACATTCAGGTCGATCGTCTAAGTATTAGAGGTAGAGGGTACAGAGTCAGGAGGATTGTCAGCGTCTGTCACATTAGTCTGGGTAGAAATATTATTCTCAACATCGCATATTAACTTCATATGATCTAAATGCAACTCTTTATACTGACCTTTCCAAATTTCTCTAACTTTATACTTATTGCCATTGATATGTTCAACTACTCGATATGGACCAACAAACTTTTGATTGAGCTTAGGCATTTTGGATGTTTTGTTGAAGTTAGTCAGCATTTCTCTTGAGCCCACTTTAACCTTGGTCGGCTTAGCACGGCCATTAGTTACTCTTGTAAATTTTGCTGTTGACTTGCGAAGCGTTTCTCGGACTCTTCTGAAAACACCTTGAGCTAGACTGATACGAGTGGCTATGAAATCATCAGGGATGTAACTTGGTTTCGGTGCGGAATACAACAACTCACAGGGCAAACACTTGTCTACGCTGTACAATGCATAATGTGGAGTGTCACCTATCGAAGCACTGTAAGCGGAATTGGGATGAAGTCACACCTGATGTTCATCAGGTGTGACTTCATGGTTTTCCTCTGCAGATTTCTCTCTCTCTGTCTTCTCTCTCAGCTGCCGTCATTCTGTTATTGCTCTGTCGCGATCTAGGAACACCCTCTTTTAAGACGATGATTCCTTCAGCTGTGGTTTTACTTGCAGGAGCCTGATCTACGCCATTTCTGTCTTTAAATCAGTTTGTATGGTCGATTTCTCTCTTTTAAGTAATCCCTTATTCTCTGAAAATTTACTATGTGTGTGTGTGTGTGTGTGTTGTGTGTGTGTGTGTGTGTGTGTGTGTGTGTGTGTGTGTGTGTGTGTGTGTGTGTGTGTGTGTGTGTGTGTGTGTGTGTGTGTGTGTGTGTGTGTTTGTGTGTGTGTGTGTGTGTGTGTGTGTGTGTGTGTGTGTGTGTGTGTGTGTGTGTGTGTGTGTGTGTGTGTGTGTGTGTGTGTGTGTGTGTGTGTGTGTGTGTGTGTGTGTGTGTGTGTGTGGGTGTGTACACACCTAATTGTACTCACTTAATTGTTGTTGCAGGGGTCGACACTCAGCTCCTGGGCCCGCCTTTTCACTGATCACTACTAGGTCCTCAGTCTCTCTCTGCTCCCTGAGCTTTGTCATACCTCGTCTTAAAGCTATGTATGGCTCCTGCCTCCACTACGTCACTTGGTAGGCCATTCCACTTCCTGACGACTCTATGACTGAAGAAATACTTCCTAACAGCTCTGTGCCTCGTCTGAGTCTTTAGCTTCCAATTGTGACCCCTTCTTTCTGTGTCCCTTCTCTGGAACATCTTGTCTCTATCCACCTTAACTATTCCACGCAGTATCTTGTGTGTCGTTATCATGTCTCCCCTGACCCTCCTGTCCTCCAGTGTCGTCAGTCCGATTTCCCTCAATCTTTCATCGTACGACATTCCCCTGAGCTCTGGAACTAGCCTTGTTGCAAACCTTTGTACTTTCTCTAACTTCTTGACATACTTGAACAGGTGTGGGTTCCAAACTGGTTCTGCATACTCCAGTATGGGCCTAACATACACAGTGTATAGTGTATTGAACGATTCCTTATTAAGGTATCGGAATGCTATTCTCAGGTTTGCCAGGCACCCATATGCTGCAGCAGTTACCCAGTTGATGTGTGCCTCCGGAGACGTGCTCGGTGTTATGGTCACCCCAAGATCTTTCTCCTTGAGTGAGGTTTGCAGTCTTTGGCCACCTAGTCTATACTCTGTTTGCGGTCTTCTTTGCCCTTCACCAGTCTTCGTGACTACATTTGGCAGGGTTGAATTCGAGAAGCCAGTTTCTGGACCACGTGTCCAGTCTGTCCAGGTCTCTTTGTAGTCTTGCCTGATCCTCATCCGATTTAATTCTTCTCATCAGCTTCACATCATCTGCGAACATTCAGAGTCTATCCCTTCCATCATGTCATTCACATATATCAAAAATAGCACTGGCCCTTGAACTGACCCCTGTGGGACCCCGCTCGTCACAGGCGCCCACTGTGATACCTCTTCACGTACCATGATTCGTTGTTGCCTCCCTGTCAGGAATTCTCTGATCCATTGCAGTGCCCTCCCTGTTATACGTGCCTGATCCTTCAGCTTCTGCACTAATCTCTTGTGAGGAACTGTGTCGAAGCCCTTCCTGCAGTCCACAAAAATGCAAGCCACCCACCCCCCTCTCTCGTGTCTTACTTCTGTTACCTTGTCATAAAACTCCAGAAGGTTTGTGACACAGGATTTGCCTTCCATGAATCCTTGCTGGTTGTCGTTGATAATCTTGTTCCATTCCAGGTGCTCCACCACTCTCCTCCTAATAATATTCTCCATGTGTGTGTGTGTGTGTGTGTGTGTGTGTGTGTGTGTGTGTGTGTGTGTGTGTGTGTGTGTGTGTGTGTGAGTGTGTGTGTACACAACTAATTTTGTTTGCTGGGGTCGAGACTCAGCTCCTGGCCCCGCTTCTTCACCGACCGCTACTAGGTGGCCTGACCTACACAGTGTATAAAGTCTTGAACGATTCCTTACTGAAGTACCGGAACGCTATTCTCAGTTTTGCCAAGCGCCCATATGCCGCAGCAGTTATCTGGTTAATGTGTGCTTCTGGCGATGTACTCGGTATTATACTCACTCCTATTTCTTTCTCCTTGAGTGAGGTTTGCAGCCTTTGGCCACCTAGCCTATACTCTGTCTGCAGTCTTCTTTGCCCTCCTCCGATATTCATGACTTTGCATTTGGTGGGGTTAAATTCTAGGAGCCAGTTTCTGGACCACACATCCAGCCTGTCCAGGTCTCTTTGTAGACCTGTCTGGTCCGTGTCTGATTTAATTCTCCTCATTAACTTCACGTCATCTGCAAACAGGGACATTTCTGAGTCTATCCCTTCCGTCATGTCGTTCACATACACCAAGAATAGCACTGATCCCAGGACTGACTCTTATGGGACCCCGCTCGTCACTGGCGCCCACTCTGTGTATGTGTGTCTGTGTGTGTGTGTGTGTACTTACCTATTTGTGGGTGCAGGGATCGAGTCTCCTGACACTGCCTCTTCACTGATTGCTAATAGGTCCTCTCCCTCCCTGCTCCATGAGCTTTATCAAACCTCGTCTTAACACTATGTATGGTTCCGCCTCCACTACGTCAGTTTCTAGGCAATTCCACTTCCTGACAGCTCTATGACTGAAGAAATACATCCTAACATCTCTTTAACTCATCTGAGTCTTCTACTTCCAATTGTAACCCCTTGTTTCTGTGTCTCACCTCTGGAACATCCTGTCTTTGTCCACGTTGTCTGTTCCGTATGTGTGTGTGTGTGTGTGTGTGTGTGTGTGTGTGTGTGTGTGTATGTGTGTGTGTGTGTGTGTGTGTGTGTGTGTGTGTGTGTGTGTGTGTGTGTGTGTGTGTGTGTGTGTGTGTGTGTGTGTGTGTGTGTACTCACCTAGTTGTACTCACCTAGTTGAGGTTGCGGGGGTCGAGTCCGAGCTCCTGGCCCCGCCTCTTCACTGATCGCTACTAGGTCACTCTCCCTGAGCCGTGAGCTTTATCATACCTCTGCTTAAAGCTATGTATGGATCCTGCCTCCACTACATCACTTCCCAAACTATTCCACTTACTGACTACTCTGTGGCTGAAGAAATACTTCCTAACATCCCTGTGATTCATCTGTGTCTTCAGCTTCCAACTGTGTCCCCTTGTTACTGTGTCCAATCTCTGGAACATCCTGTCTTTGTCCACCTTGTCAATTCCTCTCAGTGTTTTGTATGTCGTTATCATGTCCCCCCTATCTCTCCTGTCCTCCAGTGTCGTCAGGTTGATTTCCCTTAACCTCTCCTCGTAGGACATACCTCTTAGCTCTGGGACTAGTCTTGTTGCAAACCTTTGCACTTTCTCTAGTTTCTTTACGTGCTTGGCTAGGTGTGGATTCCAAACTGGTGCCGCATACTCCAATATGGGCCTAACGTACACGGTGTACAGGGTCCTGAACGATTCCTTATTAAGGTGTCGGAATGCTGTTCTGAGGTTTTCTAGTCGCCCATATGCTGCAGCAGTTATTTGGTTGATGTGCGCTTCAGGAGATGTGCCTGGTGTTATACTCACCCCAAGATCTTTTTCCTTGAGTGAGGTTTGTAGTCTCTGGCCCCCTAGACTGTACTCCGTCTGCGGTCTTCTTTGCCCTTCCCCAATCTTCATGACTTTGCACTTGGTGGGATTGAACTCCAGGAGCCAATTGCTGGACCAGGTCTGCAGCCTGTCCAGATCCCTTTGTAGTTCTGCCTGGTCTTCGATCGAGTGAATTCTTCTCATCAACTTCACGTCATCTGCAAACAGGGACACCTCAGAGTCTGTGTGTGTGTGTGTGTGTGTGTGTGTGTGTGTGTTTGTGTGTGTGTGTGTGTGTGTGTATGTGTGTGTGTGTGTGTGTTTGTGTACTCACTCTGTACCAAAGTTCCCTAAGGCTCTGTATTTCCCACTAAGGCACGACTCCCGTGCTTTTGGGTATGGCACCTGCATGTCCGTGGGCACGCCTCTGGATCTCGTACTCCATTGAACCTAGGCTTTGACTGCAAGTGAAATTTGTCCGAACAATCGCCCTGCCTGTGGGTTGAGCCCAGGTCCTCTAGGTTGTAGGGCAATCACTCTGACCACTAGGCTAGGTGGGTTTGTGATTTATGTTTCTGAATGGTTGCTATGGTGCTGGTGAAGGGCTCTTGATCCAGCACCTCACCTCTGCTCTCCCTTCACCTCACCCATTCATCTCTGCTCACCACCACCTCTGTCATTCCATCACCACTCCAATCCCTCTTTTCAGTACCCTCTCCCACCCCCGTACTTCCTCCCTCACACAATACGCACTGGTACAATCAATACAGCCTCAACGGTATTGTGTCGGGATAAAAGAGTAACACAGATCTCATATCCAATTCCTGTGCACCGAGACTCTCCCTTCTGTTATATTTCTCCTCTCCTAAACCACAATTTCTCCTCCTGAACCATTGGGAATATTTCAAAAACGTAGACAGAAATTTAAACCATTGAAACGAAGTAAGACCACAGTGGTGGTGAACCAAAACCAGAGATGCATAACAAAATTTTAAAATGCCGAATTTAACCCACATGTGGGGGTTTAAATCGTTCACAGTGAATTTAGCCAGTTTATATAAAGGTCAAGATGATTGACAAAAATGGAATTAAAGATTCACAGCTTAAAAGTTACTTATTATATTTTATGACAGACTGGTCCACATGGATGTGGCCTGGCGGTCCACATTTTTGTGATCCACGAACACATACAAATTGTGACCCCACCAACACACATAGATTGTGACCCCATGAACACACGTAGATTGTGACCCCATGAACAATATATAAAAAGATTGTGATCCAACCACACTCACGCAGATTATGACTCACGATCACACAGATAGTGACCTACGAATACACACACACAGATTGTGACCCACAAACACTCACACAAATTATGACTGTTATTCCTTTGACTACGTAACCTAAATAAAAGTCGTGGCTCCTAAGGGTAAACGACCTGGCTAGTCTAGGGGCATTTATACTATTTAAAATAGAAAAAGAAACCACTCTACGCCCAACCTGCACCTTAAATTTATTATAAGGAAGGAAGTAAAAACTCTCCTATTCAATTATGTATATATATATATATATATATATATATATATATATATATATATATATATATATATATATATATATATATATATATATATATATATATATATATATATATATATATATATATATATATATATATATATATATATATGTATATATATATATATATATGTATATATATATATATATATATATATATATATATATATATATATATATATCTATATATATATATATATATATATATATATATATATATATATATATATATATATATATATATGTATATATATATATATATATATATATATATATATGTATATGTGTATATATATATATATATATGTATATGTATATGTATGTATATATATGTATATAATTATATATGTATATAATGTGTGTATACATATATATATATATATATATATATATATATATATATATATATATATATATATATATATATATATATATATATATATATATATATATATATATATATATATATATATATATGTAGAGAGAGAGAGAGGTACCACCTCTATAGCTGGAATGGGGACCCTCATCCTCAGAGAAGACAATAACCGTACCTCAGGGAAAACTCAAGGTTCTCCTCAGAGCTGTTTGAATATTTTCTTCTCCTACCACCCCCTATATTTTTTATTCTATGGAAAAATTTATTAATAGACAGAATACATTTACAGAAAACACAAACATGAATAGAATGGTGCAATATATTAAAGATTATGAATTTCCTCCAGCTCCTCCGAAGCCGGTCGCGAGCCATGTATGCAGCAAGCATTTCCCCTCTGGATGGCCACGCTGAGGCGCTGGAACATGAAAGTGGCTGCCCTTGGGTCCCTGGTGGTGTCGATGAGTTTGGAACCCAATTCTTTAAGGATCCCAAGGTCTCTGATCCCACTGGGACAAATTGATACTGTTGGCTTATGTCCCTGTACTTGCTGATCTTGTACTCCTCCCTGTGGTCAGCAGCTCCTCCCTGTCGCCCGACTCTGTGACGGATATAGGCGTCAGCCAGTGTGGACATACAGGTATAGTCCCATGCTAAGAGCTTGCCATTCTTCCAAGGATAGATAGCGATCCCATCGGGGCAGTTTGCTGGGTTGTGGGTATTGTTGGCTGTTAGTGCTCGGGGCTCTCTCTCGGCTGGGCATCCAGCTGTAGCAAGGGTTCTCTTTATGATGTCGTTGACTTCATTGTGTCTTGTATGCCAGCCCTTGGTTTTGGAATAGTTATAACCATGTAGACCATATTGGTCGGCTTGCGCATCGCCGCAAGTACACGTGTATTCCGTGTGAATTGGTGCAGCAAGGCACAGAGCCACTGCAATACAGAGGGTCTTAGGGCCGATGTATGTTCCCATTGCCGAAATGGGAACTGTTTGAAATAAATGGTATAAAATACCGACACAATGGAAATATAAACACATATGCAGTATAATGAGATCCTTTATTGACTACGTTTCGCCCACACAGTGGGCTTTTTCAAGTCACAAACAGATCTACATGGGGTGGAAGGGACACTAGTATTTATAGTCAGGTTCAGAATGCTGAGGTCAGGTGGAGAATGCTGCATCTGATGATGTACCGAGTGGGGTTATAGAGTCTAAAATCTTGGGTAGCTTGGAAAGGAGATTGGATAAGTTTGTGAGCAGACCTTCTACAGTGTTCTTCCATTCTTGTGTTCTTATGTGGGATAGCGATGAAGAAGTTTCTAGGCAAGTGGTTCAGCTATGTTATAGAAGCCACTATTCTGGTTGAAGTTGTCGGATATAGAAATAAGTGATGATTCCAGGATTCTTCAGTATTGAGTGTTGTCTTCTGTGGCGATAAGTCTTGAGTTTCTGTAGTTTATCAAGTGGTTGTGTGAATCTGCAGCAATGAGTTTCTTGAAGAAGAATGCACGATAATTGAACAAGTATTTTCTAAAGTCCACTATCCTCGTCACTTAATCAGAGACTGCAGACGACGGGCATTAAACATCTTCAACACACCCAGAGAAGACTGCCGAGAAGAGATACATAGTCCTCCCCACCAACTCCATTGCCAAACACGTTTCCAACATCTTTTCCAATGAGTTGAAGATTGAGACACTTATGCAGCATATGGGAATCTTTATTCAGGAAACGTTTCGCCACACAGTGGCTTCATCAGTCCAATACAAAGAGGAAGGAGTAAGGAGAGGAGGAGTATGAGGTAATCAGTCCCTCAGCCTGGAGTCGAGGTGTTCAGTCCATCAATCTTGTAGAATGTACAGCATGGGGCCGTAGACGTGGCTTATATACTGTAGTGAGGTGACTTGCAGCAGACGGAGGCGGGATCATAGTGGTACCATCCACTAGTCGAAGTAGGTCTTTGTCCAAAGGTTGAACAAGCGTTGAAGAATTCTTTGTAAGAAGATCCCATGATGCTGCAGTGTCTGACAGTTGTGATGAATGGTTTGGAAAACCGACAAGTTGAAGATTGAGACACTTATGCAGCATATGGGAATCTTTATTCAGGAAACGTTTCGCCACACAGTGGCTTCATCAGTCCAATACAAAGAGGAAGGCGTAAGGAGAGGAGGAGTATGAGGTAATCAGTCCCTCAGCCTGGAGTCGATGTGTTCAGTCCATCAATCTTGTAGAATGTACAGCATGGGGCCGTAGACGTGGCTTATATACTGTAGTGAGGTGACTTGCAGCAGACGGAACACATCGACTCCAGGCTGAGGGACTGATTACCTCATACTCCTCCTCTCCTTACGCCTTCCTCTTTGTATTGGACTGATGAAGCCACTGTGTGGCGAAACGTTTCCTGAATAAAGATTCCCATATGCTGCATAAGTGTCTCAATCTTCAACTTGTCGGTTTTCCAAACCATTCATCACATCTTTTCCAATACCTCATTCCAAGTATCTACCTCCACAACCACGACCAAAAAGGACATTTTCAGTGATAGACAGGACAAGCTTCCACCCTCTGCAGGGGTATGCATAATCCCTTGTAATGAGTGCAACAAATTATACGTGGGCGAAACATCAAGGGACCTCCAAACACGTATTTCAGAACACCAATACGCAAGCAGGTCTGACGACACAAGGAATGCCTGTGTACAACACCGTAATTCACACAACCACTTGATAAACTACAGAAACTCAAGACTTATCGCCACAGAAGACAACACTCAATACCGAAGAATCCTGGAATCATCACTTATTTCTATATCCGACAACTTCAACCAAAATAGTGGCTTCTATAACATAGCTGAACCACTTGCCAAGAAACTTCTTCATCGCTATCCCACATAAGAACACAGGAATGGAAGAACACTGTAGGTCTGCTCACAAACTTATCCAATCTCCTTTCCAAGCTACCTAAGACTCTATAACCCCACTCGGTACATCATCAGATGCAGCATTCTCCACCAGACCTCAGCATTCTGAACCTGACTATAAATACTCGCGTCCCTTCCACCCCAGGTAGATCTGTTTGTGACTTGAAAAAGCCCACTGTGTGGGCGAAACGTAGTCAATAAAGGATCACATTATACTGCATATGTGTTTATATTTCCATGGGAACTGTTTGGAGAAAGTCCCGGAGTTAGGTGCACTTACAGCGTGGAGACGGGCAGTCTCCCTGTCTGATGTTACCGCGCTAAGCATGTTGGCAAGCACCTTTCCAGCGATGGGGCCATCCCAGCTTGACTGTTTGTAGACCAATGCTGCACTAGGTTTTGGTGCTGGAGCAGCAAGAGTCTCCCATTCAATGGTGGCATTGGCATAGCTAGGGTCCTGTATTCCTGCTGAGTCACTGAGGTTGTCTGGAAGAATTTGTTTTATTAACTCATTTGAAGCTATAGAAGAGGATAGGAAAGCTGGTAGGGCAATCTGGGAGGATTCGCGTACTCCCAGCCCCCCCAAGTCTGACTGGAAGTGAGGCTTGCAACCACTGTCCATCTTCGAGGGAATGATTCAATACATTCTCTAGCATGGTCTTAAGAAGAGAGTCATATTCCTTGAGTTTTGGACTGCTGAAGGCTGGGGAGCATCTCAGGAAGTAGGTAAGTTTTGGGATTGACAGGCACCTGGTGAGTAGGTAGAAGACATGATGTGTATCGATGTCTTTCATCCTGTCTTCCATCGTGCTGAGGGCTGAGATTTTTTTTTCTAAGATCAGATCGATGGCACTGAGCCCAAGATCAATGGCTCGTGCTCCTGGTAAAACCTCACTAATATTCCGGATCATCTGTCGATTGGTAGAAACTATTTCATATTTGGTGGAGTTTAAATATAGGCCCAGGCTTTCTCTCATGTTGTGCAAGAAAGGTATAAAATACCGACAAGGTGAAAATTAAGACACATGTGCAACATCTCGTAATCTTTATTGTAGACATTTCGCCATCCAGTGGCTTTACCAATACAGATTCTAGGACATAATTAGAAGACAGTAGAACTATATACAAAAGATGAGGTAATCAGTCCCTCAGCCTTGGAGTTGGTGTTGAGAGCACCGTAGTGGTAGAGATTCTTTAGCAAAGGCAAGGAGACTGGAGTTTATGTAGGCGTCAGTGGATAGGGACGTGTAGCAGAAGAGGGCATAGTCACTGGTAGGCGGGATTCCCCAGTGAAAGAAGGTCCTACCCAAAGGGTAGGAACACCAAAACCGAGCTGAGTTGGTTTCAACATTCTCACCGCAGCCTTGTTAATTTGATTGCAGATATTAGGTCCTCTGTAGAGGTGAAGTCAGGGTAGCTGTTAGCTCTGTCTGCTGGGAGGGGTTGTTGGTTGTTCCCATCTAGAGCTCTCCTGGAGCCTAGACATCTATTGTGTGCACGGATGTTGTCAGTTTAGGAATTGAGTGCACAATCCCTGTGCCACACCTGGCAGATGCCTCGTGGACGGAATCCACATACCTTACCTAGGCATGTACTACCGTGACTACCACCAAAAACACACACACACTCTTGGGAAATCTGATACCTCCCTCCACCAGCTCACCGAGCGTCAGTCCACCAGGTGGTCAGAAAACCATCTACTCACCTACTGCAACCACTGCAAAACAAGAGCAGATAAATGTCTTTACTACTTTATGTACAGTACACTCGAGAAAATACATGGGCAACCACATTCTCTATCCTCTTCACATAACGAATCACAAAGTCATTCGGTAGGTGAAGGAAATGTAAGACTGTGATCACTATACTGAAAAAATTCTTCACAATCAACACAAAACAAGAGCCTCCTTTTCTGTTGTGGCATAAATTGTCTGGTGACTTTTAAGATTACTGGCAGTAATTGTCCTGCTGCTTTTTCAACAATGCAGAACTAACACCAGCAGAACTGACGTCTACTTGCAGAGAAAAATGGCAGTGCAACATTGAAACTAGTCATTACAAAAGCACTAACACTATCATCACTTTGCAAAACTCAAGCTGTGTAAATAAATTTCACATTACATTTAAAGTTATACAAATATTTAAAGTACTTGTAGAGTACAATTTCAAACATAGAGATATAATTGGCATACAGGGTCATGGAAATAAAATAACCCTGTCACATACAACTGTAGTGTCTAGTACATCAATTAAATTATTCATAAGAGGAAACCCTTCAGCATTAGTTATCAAATTTACTTTACAAGAGTCAGTGAACATGCTGAGAGTGTCATCTAGTGTGAGACCCTTGGCAGGCAATGTCCACAGACTCTCGTTGAGTACATTGAAAAAAAAAAAAAAACTTCACCCCTTCCACCATACACATCTCTTTGCAAAACACCCGTATACACAACTTTTCAATTACGTTGTATTAGTGGGAGATTTTAACTTCAGACAAATTGATTGGAACAATGTGACAGGAATTCTTCGGTCTAGTGACTTTCTTGATACGGTTCAGGACTGCTTTTTAAAACAGTTGTGACAACCAACTAGAGGAAACAATCTGCTTGACTTGGTTCTAGCCAACAAAGAATCACTAGTTAATAATCTTGAGGTTAATGATGAGCTTGGGGAAAGTAATCACAAATCACTTAGTTTCAATGTATCGTGGAATTACCCAGATAACTGCAATCAAGTCACTGTCCCAGATTTCCGCTTGGCCGACTTCATGGGACTGAAAAATTACCTGGGTGGGCTAAATTGGGATGACCTTATTATGTGTCAGGTAGGTGGTGCTGGTTGCCAATATGAAGTATTTCAGAACATAGTTCTAGCTGCCCAGACAACTTTTGTTCCGAGTAGGGAAATTAGATCTAACAAAAATGATCCCAAATGGATAAACAATAGATTAAAACATCTAAATGGTCAAAAGAGAGGCATATATAGGCGTATCAAAAGAGGGGAAGGCAGTTAGGAAATCAATATATTCAATTAAAGAGAGAAATAATAAAAAAAAGAATAAGAAAAGCAAAAAGGGATTATGAGGTTAAAGTCACAAGGGATTCGAAGACTAACCCAAAAAGTTCTTTAAGGTATACAGAAGTAAGATTAAGGATAGATCAGGTCAGATCACTGACAGTGATAAGGAAATATGTGAACTTTTCAATACCTACCTCCTCTCAGTTTTTACTCTGGAAGATACAAGCGAAATGCCAGAAATAATAAATTATGTAGAACAGGACGATAATGAACTATGCACGATTAGGGTAACTAGTGACATGGTTCTCAGACAAATAAAGAAATTAAACCTAACAAATCCCCAGACATAGTGCCAGAAAAGCAGAAAATGGCAAATGTAATACCTATTTACCAGGCAGGTGACAGGTCTTTAGCTTCGAAGTATAGACCAATAAGCCTTACCTCCATAGTTGGTAAATTTATGGAATCAATAATTGCGTAGAATTAGGGGGGAAGATATGACTGAGGTGTATAAATGGAAAACAGAAATTAATAAAGGGGATGTAAATAGCGTACTAAAAATATCTTACATAGACAGTACTCGTAGCAATGGTTTTAAATTGGAAAAGTTCAGATTCAGGAAGGTTTTTCTCCTGCTCTAACCCAAACTCCGTGTTTTCCCCTCTTCTCCTATGCCTATAGTTACTTTTATCTCTTCCACTATTTAAAGCGCAGGTGGTGGCAGCATACTTCCAAGAGAATAGAGGGCTACCTTCTATTCTCTCATATTCTAGTAATATCTCCTTGTTATTTGTTCTCTATTTTCTCCTACTTTTCTCCTCGCCGAGTCTCTACTTGAGGGAACAGACAATATGGCATCTCAAAACTCCAGCCCGTCGCGTTAGCCACTAGACCAGCTAGCCACAATAAGATTCATCCAACTAGGTATATTTCTACACCATAGGAAGGTTAGCACAGGCACCTCTGTGACCACAAATGCAAGTTTTTACAGACGAATCTCCAGCTAGCGTGGCCTTGACGAACTCTAGCTCAAGTCCCTTCACTGCCGTCAACATGACTCAAGAAATCGTAATGACACGATTGCAAATAAACCATACCCCCGGCCGGGATTGAACCCGCGGTCATAGAGTCTCAAAACTCCAGCCCGTCGCGTTAGCCACTAGACCAGCTAGCCACAATAAGATTCATCCAACTAGGTATATTTCTACACCATAGGAAAGTTAGCACAGGCATTTGTGGTCACAGAGGTGCCTGTGCTAACTTTCCTATGGTGTAGAAATATACCTAGTTGGATGAATCTTATTGTGGCTAGCTGGTCTAGTGGCTAACGCGACGGGCTGGAGTTTTGAGACTCTATGACCGCGGGTTCAATCCCGGCCGGGGGTATGGTTTATTTGCAATCGTGTCATTACGATTTCTTGAGTCAATATGGCATCGCCGGGTGCTTTGTCGACCCCAGGGTGGGACTGGGGTGGAAGTTGCATTTCAGTGCCCACCTGAGGTAGACTGGGTCCCTTGTCCTCGGGAAACTGGGCTTTTCCTACCCGTTCCCTGATTTCCTGCACCTGAAACTGACTTACCATTTCCTTCAGCAGGAAACTGAGAAACAGACTTAAATCCCTGGGAACCGGATTCTGGTGTTTAGTAGGTTGAAAACTCTTAGGATTATAAGGCTGAAAAAAATTTATCTTAAACCTGTGAAATTTCTTATTCCTCCCAGTCGGTGGAGAAAAATTATTATTAACATGATATGGGTGATAACTACTTCCAACTTTTTTTTTCGGTTGGCTAAAAACCTTTCACCCAACTCTAGAGCATGGTTAAAATCAATAAAATCTTTTTCCTCCAGATATGCCTTAAGGTCAGGCGCTACACTGTTCAAAAGATCATCTAGTAAAATTAAAATCATTTCACCTTCGTAATCACCTATAACATCCTTGGAGCGGCACCGAAGTCAGCAGCGACATCTCCTTTCCATACTCCACCAAGGGTTGTCCTTCCAGAAACTTTAAACCTCTAAACTTCTGCCTTTACCTCTCCTGGCAATATATGATAAGCCAACAACACAACATCCTTCATAAACCATACCCCCGGCCGGGATTGAACCCCGGCCGGGTTCAATCCCGGCCGGGGGTATGGTTTATTTGCAATCGTGTCATTACGATTTCTTAAGTCAACATCCTTCATCTTCTCATAATCTGAAAGTTCGTGCGCCCCTAGAGAACCAACAGCTTGTAACTCTTTACCAATTAACTGGGTTCTTGCTAATATGGCCCAGTATTTTAGTACGTTCACTCCTTCTCAGATCTTTTTCTTCCATAATTAGAGCTAATTTTAGTATTAATATCTGTGTTTCATCACTCTCATTATTAGCAGTGAGGTTTAATCCAGGATCTCCTCCCAGACCTGTGTCACCACTAGAATTTCTACTGCTAACAGACATCTTAGAAATTAAAAGTACAAAACATTTGCATATTATGGTAGAAATTGCTTTTATAAAATAATAATTCACACACCAAAGCACACAGGTTAATTAAATTATTATTATTCACATATAATTATTATTATTAAGTAACTCCCTAAATCACTAAATGTTCTCACACAA
>NC_091293.1:3579921-3582421 GCF_038502225.1 Cherax quadricarinatus
AGATGGAGAGGGTGATAGGTCGAATGCTGAGGCACAACCAGGCTATCAAGAGCCACTGGAAAAATCAAGGGAGAAACTAACCACATACAGGCAGGATCCAGAGTCACAGAGGGTGAGGCAAATGGGAGGAAGAAAGGGCGGGAAAATCAGTGTTTATCCATGGGCTTGGAGAGAGAGGAAAGGACACACACTGAAAGGCAGCAGGAAGAAAGAAAGGAGATTGAGAAAATCATCACGGAAATAGGTGAAGAGATGGACGAGATTGTAAATTTTCAGAGAATAGGGGGGTACTCGAAGGGGAGAAACCGACCAATCAAGCTGATTCTCAGGACGGAAACAGTGCGGAACAGGATCCTCCAAGGGAAACCACGATTGAAATACTCGGAAGAGTACAAGAGGGTGTTCCTAGACAGAGACAGAACAAAATCAGAACGACAGCAGCTGAGGGAGAGGACAAAAAAGCGAAAGAAGGGAACCAGCAGAGGTCAGTCAGAGCAGAACAGAAAAGCAAGGGCAAGCACACACACAACTATTCTCAGAACCATACAACCTATCACACCATCCCAACACACACTACAATCCATACCCATAGCCTCCACCCAACACCGAGCCTATAGAATCACAGTATGCCACCAGGTCTCCCACCCTCACAGGCCCCCCAAACCACAGTGTTGGAAAGGAAACTGAAGGTATGGTGCACAAACGCTGATGGAATAACAAATAAGTGGGAGGAGTGGCATGAAAGAGTCAAAGAAGCATCACCGGACATCATAGCTCTCACAGAAACCAAGCTTACAGGTATGATAACAGATGCCATCTTTCCAACGGGATACCAAATCCTGAGGAAAGACAGAGGGAACAGGGGGGGTGGAGGAGTGGCGTTGCTGATCAAAAATCGCTGGAATTTTGATGAGCTGGAGAGAGGAGACAGCGGAGAAGAAAGTGATTACATAGTGGGAACACTTCACTCTGGAGGTCCCAAGGTGGTAATTGCAGTAATGTATAACCCACCACAGAACATCAGGAGGCCAAGGCAAGAGTACAACGAGAGCAATAGAGCGATGGTTGACACACTGGCTAGAGTGGCCAGAAGAGCTCATGCATGCAGGGCAAAGCTCCTGATCATGGGTGACTTTAACCACAAGGAGATCGATTGGGAGAACTTGGACCCACATGGGGGCCAAGATACATGGAGGGCTAAGATGATGGAGGTGGTACTGGAAAACTTCATGTGCCAACACGTAAGGGACACTACAAGAGAGAGAGGAGAGGATGAACCAGCAAGGCTGGACTTAGTATTCAACTTGAGTAGTGCAGATATCGAGGACATCACATATGAAAGACCCCTTGGGGCCAGTGACCATGTGGTTTTAAGCTTCGAATACACAGTAGAGCTACAAGTGGAGGGAGAAGCAGGAAGGCCAGGACGAATGAAGCCAAACTACAAGAAAGGGGACTACACAGGAATGAGGAACTACCTGAACGGGGTTCAGTGGGACAGAGAACTGGCAGGGAAGCCAGTTAATGATATGATGGAATATGTAGCAACAAAATGCAAGGAGGCTGAGGAGAGGTTTGTACCCAAGGGTAACAGGATTAATGAAAAAGCCAGGATGAGCCCATGGTTTACCCAAAGGTGCAGGGAGGCAAAAACCAAGTGTGCTAGGGAATGGAAGAAATATAGAAGGCAAAGGACCCAGGAGAATAAGGAGAACAGTCGTAGAGCCAGAAACGAATATGCACAGATAAGAAGGGAGGCCCAAAGACAATATGAAAATGACATAGCAGCGAAAGCCAAATCTAACCCGAAACTGTTGTACAGCCACATCAGGAGGAAAACAACAGTCAAGGAGGAGGTAATCAGGCTAAGGAAGGAAGGAGGAGAGACAACACGAAATGACCGTGAAGTATGTGAAGAACTCAACAAGAGATTCAAAGAAGTGTTCACAGAGGAGACAGAAGGGACTCCAGAAAGAGGTGGGGCACACCACCAAGTGCTGGACACAGTACACACAACCGAGGAAGAAGTGAAGAGGCTTCTGAGTGAGCTAGATACCTCAAAGGCAATGGGGCCAGATAACATCTCCCCATGGGTATTGAGAGAGGGAGCAGAGGCGCTATGTGTACCCCTAACAACAATATTCAATACATCTATCGAAACAGGGAGATTGCCTGAGGCATGGAAGACAGCAAATGTAGTCCCAATCTTTAAAAAAGGAGACAGACATGAAGCATTAAACTACAGACCAGTGTCACTGACCTTTATAGTATGCAAAATCATGGAGAAGATTATCAGGAGAAGAGTGGTGGAACACCTAGAAAGGAATGATCTCATCAACAGCAGCCAACATGGTTTCAGGGACGGGAAATCCTGTGTAACAAACCTACTGGAGTTCTATGACATGGTGACAGCAGTAAGACAAGAGAGAGAGGGGTGGGTGGATTGCATTCTCTTGGACTGCAAGAAGGCGTTTGACACAGTTCCACACAAGAGATTGGT
>NC_091293.1:3584921-3631864 GCF_038502225.1 Cherax quadricarinatus
AGTTGTCACAGCTGCTCTTTGCTGATGACACTGTGCTCTTGGGAGATTCTGAAGAGAAGTTGCAGAGATTGGTGGATGAATTTGGTAGGGTGTGCAAAAGAAGAAAATTAAAGGTGAATACAGGAAAGAGTAAGGTTATGAGGATAACAAAAAGATTAGGTGATGAAAGATTGAATATCAGATTGGAGGGAGAGAGTATGGAGGAGGTGAACGTATTCAGATATTTGGGAGTGGACGTGTCAGCGGATGGGTCTATGAAAGATGAGGTGAATCATAGAATTGATGAGGGAAAAAGAGTGAGTGGTGCACTTAGGAGTCTGTGGAGACAAAGAACTTTGTCCTTGGAGGCAAAGAGGGGAATGTATGAGAGTATAGTTTTACCAACGCTCTTATATGGGTGTGAAGCGTGGGTGATGAATGTTGCAGCGAGGAGAAGGCTGGAGGCAGTGGAGATGTCATGTCTGAGGGCAATGTGTGGTGTGAATATAATGCAGAGAATTCGTAGTTTGGAAGTTAGGAGGAGGTGCGGGATTACCAAAACTGTTGTCCAGAGGGCTGAGGAAGGGTTGTTGAGGTGGTTCGGACATGTAGAGAGAATGGAGCGAAACAGAATGACTTCAAGAGTGTATCAGTCTGTAGTGGAAGGAAGGCGGGGTAGGGGTCGGCCTAGGAAGGGTTGGAGGGAGGGGGTAAAGGAGGTTTTGTGTGCGAGGGGCTTGGACTTCCAGCAGGCATGCGTGAGCGTGTTTGATAGGAGTGAATGGAGACAAATGGTTTTTAATACTTGACGTGCTGTTGGAGTGTGAGCAAAGTAACATTTATGAAGGGATTCAGGGAAACCGGCAGGCCGGACTTGAGTCCTGGAGATGGGAAGTACAGTGCCTGCACTCTGAAGGAGGGGTGTTAATGTTGCAGTTTAAAAACTGTAGTGTAAAGCACCCTTCTGGCAAGACAGTGATGGAGTGAATGATGGTGAAAGTTTTTCTTTTTCGGGCCACCCTGCCTTGGTGGGAATCGGCCGGTGTGATAATAAAATAAAAAAAAAAATATATATATATATACATATATATATATATATATATATATGTAGTGCAGAATATGTAAAACTGTTCAATTAGAAAGAAATCATTTAAAATTAAGTCTTTTCGTTTAAAGATGTATATTTTTAATTAATATTAATGTAAAAAAAAATAATTTTGCACCAAAAGAATCTTAGAAAACTTACCTAACCTTATTTTAACAAGAGCAATTTATTTTAGCCTATTCCAACTAAATATATTTTAGATTTGTTTACAATAATTTAATACTAAACAAACACAGTGAAATATATTTTTTTTCGTTAGGTTCATAATGATTTTGGCGAAATCATTGCATACACAAATTTTCACTTGTCCTATATGGCATGATGAACGTTGCTATTTTAGCCAAGATCGCAAGTTCTGCCTATTCGGCACGACATATATATATATATATATATATATATATATATATATATATATATATATATATATATATATATATATATATATATATATATATATATATATATATATATATATATATATATATATATATATATATATATATATATATATATATATATATATATATATATATATATATATATATATATATATATATATATATATATATATATATATATATATATATATTCCTCAACAAGTCGGTCGTCTCCCACCGAGGCAGGGTGACCCAAAAAGGAAAGAAAATCCCCAAAAAGAAAATACTTGGATCATCATTCAACACTTTCACCTCACTCACACATAATCACTGCTTTTGCAGAGGTGCCCAGAATACAACAGTTTATAAGTATATACGTATAAAAATACGCAATATATCTCTCCAAACTGCCAATATCCCAAACCCCTCCTTTAGAGTGCAGGCATTGTACTACCCATTGCCAGGACTCAAGTCCGGTAATATAAAATAACCTGTTTCCCTGAATCCCTTTACTGAATATTTCCCTGCTCACACTCCAACAGATCGTCAGGAATATATATATAGTAGAAGTAGACTTACATATACAACCTACAATCTACTACATACCAACATCACCACACTCCAGTTCACCTTTACCCAGTACTCACATTAGCTCGCTACCACACTGCTACTAGGGAGGAAAAAAAAATATTTATAAACAGAAAGGCTCCATCACACCCCTTCCCCCTCCCTTCTACAGGCTGCTCAACCTGCTGGCTGCTCAACCTCCAGGCTGTACGAGTACTCTCCCAAAACTTAAACAGGCCTTTGCACACTAGGGTCTCACAGGTAAACACGAGAGCACTTAAACCAACAAAATAACCTATGATATAAACTTACAAAATAAAAGCATCATCCCTACAAAACACCAAACCGTGACGTCCTAGCACATCTTGGTCAGCTGCTGCCCTCCATGTACTGACTAACACACATCTTGCTCCAGCTGCTGCCCTCCATGTACTGACTAACACACATCTTGCTCCAGCTGCTGCCCTCCATGTACTGACTAACACACATCTTGCTCCAGCTGCTGCCCTCCATGTACTGACTAACACACATCTTGCTCCAGCTGCTGCCCTCCATGTACTGACTAACACACAACTTGCTCCAGCTGCTGCCCTCCATGTACTGACTAACACACAACTTGCTCCAGCTGCTGCCATCCATGTACTGACTAACACACATCTTGCTCCAGCTGCTGCCATCCATGTACTGACTAACACACATCTTGCTCCAGCTGCTGCCCTCCATGTACTGACTAACACACATCTTGCTCCAGCTGCTGCCATCCATGTACTGACTAACACACATCTTGCTCCAGCTGCTGCCCTCCATGTACTGACTAACACACATCTTGCTCCAGCTGCTGCCCTCCATGTACTGACTAACACACATCTTGCTCCAGCTGCTGCCATCCATGTACTGACTAACACACAACTTGCTCCAGCTGCTGCCCTCCATGTACTGACTAACACACATCTTGCTCCAGCTGCTGCCCTCCATGTACTGACTAACACACATCTTGCTCCAGCTGCTGCCCTCCATGTACTGACTAACACACATCTTGCTCCAGCTGCTGCCCTCCATGTACTGACTAACACACATCTTGCTCCAGCTGCTGCCCTCCATGTACTGACTAACACACATCTTGCTCCAGCTGCTGCCCTCCATGTACTGACTAACACACAACTTGCTCCAGCTGCTGCCCTCCATGTACTGACTAACACACAACTTGCTCCAGCTGCTGCCCTCCATGTACTGACTAACACACAACTTGCTCCAGCTGCTGCCCTCCATGTACTGACTAACACACATCTTGCTCCAGCTGCTGCCCTCCATGTACTGACTAACACACATCTTGCTCCAGCTGCTGCCCTCCATGTACTGACTAACACACAACTTGCTCCAGCTGCTGCCCTCCATGTACTGACTAACACACAAGCTTGCTCCAGCTGCTGCCTGCCATCCATGTACTGACTAACACACATCTTGCTCCAGCTGCTGCCCTCCATGTACTGACTAACACACATCTTGCTCCAGCTGCTGCCCTCCATGTACTGACTAACACACATCTTGCTCCAGCTGCTGCCCTCCATGTACTGACTAACACACATCTTGCTCCAGCTGCTGCCCTCCATGTACTGACTAACACACATCTTGCTCCAGCTGCTGCCCTCCATGTACTGACTAACACACAACTTGCTCCAGCTGCTGCCATCCATGTACTGACTAACACACAACTTGCTCCAGCTGCTGCCCTCCATGTACTGACTAACACACATCTTGCTCCAGCTGCTGCCCTCCATGTACTGACTAACACACATCTTGCTCCAGCTGCTGCCCTCCATGTACTGACTAACACACATCTTGCTCTAACACACATCTTGCTGCTGCCCTCCATGTACTGACTAACACACATCTTGCTCCAGCTGCTGCCCTCCATGTACTGACTAACACACATCTTGCTCCAGCTGCTGCCCTCCATGTACTGACTAACACACACATGCTTGGTCCAGCTGCTGCCCTCCAGGTACTGACTAACACACAACTTGCTCCAGCTGCTGCCCTCCATGCACTGACTAACACACAACTTGCTCCAGCTGCTGCCCTCCATGTACTGACTAACACACAACTTGCTCCAGCTGCTGCCCTCCATGTACTGACTAACACACAACTTGCTCCAGCTGCTGCCCTCCATGTACTGACTAACACACATCTTGCTCCAGCTGCTGCCCTCCATGTACTGACTAACACACAACTTGCTCCAGCTGCTGCTCCAGCTGCTGCCCTCCATGTACTGACTAACACACAACTTGCTCCAGCTGCTGCCCTCCATGTACTGACTAACACACAACTTGCTCCAGCTGCTGCCCTCCATGTACTGACTAACACACAACTTGCTCCAGCTGCTGCCCTCCATGTACTGACTAACACACATCTTGCTCCAGCTGCTGCCCAGCTCCATGTACTGACTAACACATATCTTGCTCCAGCTGCTGCCCTCCATGTACTGACTAACACACAACTTGCTCCAGCTGCTGCCCTCCATGTACTGACTAACACACATCTTGCTCCAGCTGCTGCCCTCCATGTACTGACTAACACACAACTTGCTCCAGCTGCTGCCCTCCATGTACTGACTAACACACAACTTGCTCCAGCTGCTGCCCTCCATGTACTGACTAACACACAACTTGCTCCAGCTGCTGCCCTCCATGTACTGACTAACACACAACTTGCTCCAGCTGCTGCCCTCCATGTACTGACTAACACACATCTTGCTCCAGCTGCTGCCCTCCATGTACTGACTATGTACTGACTAACACACAACTTGCTCCAGCTGCTGCCCTCCATGTACTGACAACACACAACTTGCTCCAGCTGCTGCCCTCCATGTACTGACTAACACCCAACTTGCTCCAGCTGCTACCCTTCATGTACTGACTAACACACAACTTGCTCCAGCTGCTGCCATCCATGTACTGACTAACACACAACTTGCTCCAGCTGCTGCCCTCCATGTACTGACTAACACACAACTTGCTCCAGCTGCTGCCCTCCATGTACTGACTAACACACAACTTGCTCCAGCTGCTGCCCTCCATGTACTGACTAACACACAACTTGCTCCAGCTGCTGCCATCCATGTACTGACTAACACACAACTTGCTCCAGCTGCTGCCCTCCATGTACTGACTAACACACAACTTGCTCCAGCTGCTGCCCTCCATGTACTGACTAACACACAACTTGCTCCAGCTGCTGCCCTCCATGTACTGACTAACACACAACTTGCTCCAGCTGCTGCCCTCCATGTACTGACTAACACACAACTTGCTCCAGCTGCTGCCCTCCATGTACTGACTAACACACAACTTGCTCCAGCTGCTGCCCTCCATGTACTGACTAACACACAACTTGCTCCAGCTGCTGCCCTCCATGTACTGACTAACACACAACTTGCTCCAGCTGCTGCCCTCCATGTACTGACTAACACACAACTTGCTCCAGCTGCTGCCCTCCATGTACTGACTAACACACATCTTGCTCCAGCTGCTGCCCTCCATGTACTGACTAACACACAACTTGCTCCAGCTGCTGCCCTCCATGTACTGACTAACACACAACTGTACTGACTAACACACAACTTGCTCCAGCTGCTGCCCTCCATGTACTGACTAACACACAACTTGCTCCAGCTGCTGCCCTCCATGTACTGACTAACACACAACTTGCTCCAGCTGCTGCCCTCCATGTACTGACTAACACACATCTTGCTCCAGCTGCTGCCCTCCATGTACTGACTAACACACAACTTGCTCCAGCTGCTGCCCTCCATGTACTGACTAACACACAACTTGCTCCAGCTGCTGCCCTCCATGTACTGACTAACTCACAAGCTTGCCCTCCATGTACTGCTGCTCCAGCTGCTGCCCTCCATGTACTGACTAACACGCAACTTGCTCCAGCTGCTGCCATCCATGTACTGACTAACACACAACTTGCTCCAGCTGCTGCCCTCTATGTACTGACTAACGCACAACTTGCTCCAGCTGCTGCCGTCCATGTACTGACTAACACACAACTTGCTCCAGCTGCTGCCATCCATGTACTGACTAACACACAACTTGCTCCAGCTGCTGCCCTCCATGTACTGACTTACACGCAACTTGCTCCAGCTGCTGCCATCCATGTACTGACTAACACACAACTTGCTCCAGCTGCTGCCCTCCATGTACTGACTAACACACAACTTGCTCCAGCTGCTGCCCTCCATGTACTGACTAACACACAACTTGCTCCAGCTGCTGCCCTCCATGTACTGACTAACACACAACTTGCTCCAGCTGCTGCCCTCCATGTACTGACTAACACACATCTTGCTCCAGCTGCTGCCCTCCATGTACTGACTAACACACAACTTGCTCCAGCTGCTGCCCTCCATGTACTGACTAACACACATCTTGCTCCAGCTGCTGCCCTCCATGTACTGACTAACACACAACTTGCTCCAGCTGCTGCCCTCCATGTACTGACTAACACACAACTTGCTCCAGCTGCTGCCCTCCATGTACTGACTAACACACATCTTGCTCCAGCTGCTGCCCTCCATGTACTGACTAACACACAACTTGCTCCAGCTGCTGCCCTCCATGTACTGACTAACACACAACTTTGCTCCAGCTGCTGCCCTCCATGTACTGACTAACACACAACTTGCTCCAGCTGCTGCCCTCCATGTACTGACTAACACACAACTTGCTCAAGCTGCTGCCCTCCATGTACTGACTAACACACAACTTGCTCCAGCTGCTGCCCTCCATGTACTGACTAACACACAAATGCTCCAGCTGCTGCCCTCCATGTACTGACTAACAACCAACTTGCTCCAGCTGCTGCCCTCCATGTACTGACTAACACACATCTTGCTCCAGCTGCTGCCCTCCATGTACTGACTAACACACAACTTGCTCCAGCTGCTGCCCTCCATGTACTGACTAACACACAACTTGCTCCAGCTGCTGCCCTCCATGTACTGACTAACACACAACTTGCTCCAGCTGCTGCCCTCCATGTACTGACTAACACACAACTTGCTCCAGCTGCTGCCCTCCATGTACTGACTAACACACATCTTGCTCCAGCTGCTGCCCTCCATGTACTGACTAACACACATCTTGCTCCAGCTGCTGCCCTCCATGTACTGACTAACACACATCTTGCTCCAGCTGCTGCCCTCCATGTACTGACTAACACACATCTTGCTCCAGCTGCTGCCCTCCATGTACTGACTAACACACAACTTGCTCCAGCTGCTGCCCTCCATGTACTGACTAACACACATCTTGCTCCAGCTGCTGCCCTCCATGTACTGACTAACACACAACTTGCTCCAGCTGCTGCCCTCCATGTACTGACTAACACACAACTTGCTCCAGCTGCTGCCATCCATGTACTGACTAACACACAACTTGCTCCAGCTGCTGCCCTCCATGTACTGACTAACACACAACTTGCTCCAGCTGCTGCCCTCCATGTACTGACTAACACACAACTTGCTCCAGCTGCTGCCCTCCATGTACTGACTAACACACAACTTGCTGCAGCTGCTGCCCTCCATGTACTGACTAACACACAACTTGCTCCAGCTGCTGCCCTCCATGTACTGACTAACACACAACTTGCTCCAGCTGCTGCCCTCCATGTACTGACTAACACACAACTTGCTCCAGCTGCTGCCCTCCATGTACTGACTAACACACAACTTGCTCCAGCTGCTGCCCTCCATGTACTGACTAACACACATCTTGCTCCAGCTGCTGCCCTCCATGTACTGACTAACACACATCTTGCTCCAGCTGCTGCCCTCCATGTACTGACTAACACACAACTTGCTCCAGCTGCTGCCCTCCATGTACTGACTAACACACATCTTGCTCCAGCTGCTGCCCTCCATGTACTGACTAACACACATCTTGCTCCAGCTGCTGCCCTCCATGTACTGACTAACACACATCTTGCTCCAGCTGCTGCCCTCCATGTACTGACTAACACACAACTTGCTCCAGCTGCTGCCCTCCATGTACTGACTAACACACAACTTGCTCCAGCTGCTGCCCTCCATGTACTGACTAACACACAACTTGCTCCAGCTGCTGCCCTCCATGTACTGACTAACACACAACTTGCTCCAGCTGCTGCCCTCCATGTACTGACTAACACACAACTTGCTCCAGCTGCTGCCCTCCATGTACTGACTAACACACAACTTGCTCCAGCTGCTGCCCTCCATGTACTGACTAACACACAACTTGCTCCAGCTGCTGCCCTCCATGTACTGACTAACACACATCTTGCTCCAGCTGCTGCCCTCCATGTACTGACTAACACACAACTTGCTCCAGCTGCTGCCCTCCATGTACTGACTAACACACATCTTGCTCCAGCTGCTGCCCTCCATGTACTGACTAACACACAACTTGCTCCAGCTGCTGCCCTCCATGTACTGACTAACACACAACTTGCTCCAGCTGCTGCCCTCCATGTACTGACTAACACACAACTTGCTCCAGCTGCTGCCCTCCATGTACTGACTAACACACAACTTGCTCCAGCTGCTGCCCTCCATGTACTGACTAACACACAACTTGCTCCAGCTGCTGCCCTCCATGTACTGACTAACACACAACTTGCTCCAGCTGCTGCCCTCCATGTACTGACTAACACACAACTTGCTCCAGCTGCTGCCCTCCATGTACTGACTAACACACAACTTGCTCCAGCTGCTGCCATCCATGTACTGACTAACACACAACTTGCTCCAGCTGCTGCCCTCCATGTACTGACTAACACACAACTTGCTCCAGCTGCTGCCATCCATGTACTGACTAACACACAACTTGCTCCAGCTGCTGCCCTCCATGTACTGACTAACACACAACTTGCTCCAGCTGCTGCCCTCCATGTACTGACTAACACACAACTTGCTCCAGCTGCTGCCCTCCATGTACTGACTAACACACATCTTGCTCCAGCTGCTGCCCTCCATGTACTGACTAACACACAACTTGCTCCAGCTGCTGCCATCCATGTACTGACTAACACACAACTTGCTCCAGCTGCTGCCCTCCATGTACTGACTAACACACAACTTGCTCCAGCTGCTGCCCTCCATGTACTGACTAACACACATCTTGCTCCAGCTGCTGCCCTCCATGTACTGACTAACACACAACTTGCTCCAGCTGCTTGCTCCAGCTGCTGCCCTCCATGTACTGACTAACACACAACTTGCTCCAGCTGCTGCCCTCCATGTACTGACAAACAAACAACTTGCTCCAGCTGCTGCCCTCCATGTACTGACTAACACACAACTTGCTCCAGCTGCTGCCCTCCATGTACTGACTAACATACAACTTGCTCCAGCTGCTGCCCTCCATGTACTGACTAACACAGCTGCTGCCCTCCATGTACTGACTAACACACATCTTGCTCCAGCTGCTGCCCTCCATGTACTGACTAACACACCACTTGCTCCAGCTGCTGCCATCCATGTACTGACTAACACACAACTTGCTCCAGCTGCTGCCCTCCATGTACTGACTAACACACAACTTGCTCCAGCTGCTGCCCTCCATGTACTGACTAACACGCAACTTGCTCCAGCTGCTGCCATCCATGTACTGACTAACACACAACTTGCTCCAGCTGCTGCCCTCTATGTACTGACTAACGCACAACTTGCTCCAGCTGCTGCCCTCCATGTACTGACTAACACACAACTTGCTCCAGCTGCTGCCCTCCATGTACTGACTAACACACAACTTGCTCCAGCTGCTGCCCTCCATGTACTGACCAACACACAACTTGCTCCAGCTGCTGCCCTCCATGTACTGACTAACACACATCTTGCTCCAGCTGCTGCCCTCCATGTACTGACTAACACACAACTTGCTCCAGCTGCTGCCCTCCATGTACTGACTAACACACAACTTGCTCCAGCTGCTGCCCTCCATGTACTGACTAACACACAACTTGCTCCAGCTGCTGCCCTCCATGTACTGACTAACACACAACTTGCTCCAGCTGCTGCCCTCCATGTACTGACTAACACACAACTTGCTCCAGCTGCTGCCCTCCATGTACTGACTAACACACAAGCTTGCTCCATGTACTGACTAACACACATCTTGCTCCAGCTGCTGCCCTCCATGTACTGACTAACACACAACTTGCTCCAGCTGCTGCCCTCCATGTACTGACTAACACACACACTTGCTCCAGCTGCTGCCCTCCATGTACTGACTAACACACAACTTGCTCCAGCTGCTGCCCTCCATGTACTGACCAACACACAACTTGCTCCAGCTGCTGCCCTCCATGTACTGACTAACACACAACTTGCTCCAGCTGCTGCCCTCCATGTACTGACTAACACACAACTTGCTCCAGCTGCTGCCCTCCATGTACTGACTAACACACAACTTGCTCCAGCTGCTGCCCTCCATGTACTGACTAACACACAACTTGCTCCAGCTGCTGCCCTCCATGTACTGACTAACACACAACTTGCTCCAGCTGCTGCCCTCCATGTACTGACTAACACACAAGCTTGCTCCAGCTGCTGCCAACTCCATGTACTGACTAACACACAACTTGCTCCAGCTGCTGCCCTCCATGTACTGACTAACACACAACTTGCTCCAGCTGCTGCCCTCCATGTACTGACTAACACACAACTTGCTCCAGCTGCTGCCCTCCATGTACTGACTAACACACAACTTGCTCCAGCTGCTGCCCTCCATGTACTGACTAACACACAACTTTCTCCAGCTGCTGCCCTCCATGAACTGACTAACACACAACTTGCTCCAGCTGCTGCCCTCCATGTGCTACAGCTGCTGCCCTCCATGTACTGACTAACACACAACTTGCTCCTGCTGCTGCCCTCCATGTACTGACTAACACACAACTTGCTCCAGCTGCTGCCCTCCATGTACTGACTAACACACAACTTGCTCTAGCTGCTGCCCTCCATGTACTGACTAACACACATCTTGCTACAGCTGCTGCCCTCCATGTACTGACTAACACACAACATCTTGCTCCAGCTGCTGCCCTCCATGTACTGACTAACACACAACTTGCTCCAGCTGCTGCCCTCCATGTACTGACTAACACACAACTTGCTCCAGCTGCTGCCCTCCATGTACTGACTAACACACAACTTGCTCCAGCTGCTGCCCTCCATGTACTGACTAACACACAACTTGCTCCAGCTGCTGCCCTCCATGTACTGACTAACACACATCTTGCTCCAGCTGCTGCCCTCCATGTACTGACTAACACACATCTTGCTCCAGCTGCTGCCCTCCATGTACTGACTAACACACATCTTGCTCCAGCTGCTGCCCTCCATGTACTGACTAACGCACAACTTGCTCCAGCTGCTGCCCTCCATGTACTGACTAACACACATCCAGCTTGCTCCAGCTGCTGCCCTCCATGTACTGACTAACACACATCTTGCTCCAGCTGCTGCCCTCCATGTACTGACTAACACACAACTTGCTCCAGCTGCTGCCCTCCATGTACTGACTAACACACAACTTGATCCAGCTGCTGCCCTCCATGTACTGACTAACACACAACTTGCTCCAGCTGCTGCCCTCCATGTACTGACTAACACACAACTTGCTCCAGCTGCTGCCCTCCATGTACTGACTAACACACAACTTGCTCCAGCTGCTGCCCTCCATGTACTGACTAACACACAACTTGCTCCAGCTGCTGCCCTCCATGTACTGACTAACACACATCTTGCTCCAGCTGCTGCCCTCCATGTACTGACTAACACACAACTTGCTCCAGCTGCTGCCCTCCATGTACTGACTAACACACAACTTGCTCCAGCTGCTGCCCTCCATGTACTGACTAACACACAACTTGCTCCAGCTGCTGCCCTCCATGTACTGACTAACACACAACTTGCTCCAGCTGCTGCCATCCATGTACTGACTAACACACAACTTGCTCCAGCTGCTGCCCTCCATGTACTGACTAACACACAACTTGCTCCAGCTGCTGCCCTCCATGTACTGACTAACACACAACTTGCTCCAGCTGCTGCCCTCCATGTACTGACTAACACACATCTTGCTCCAGCTGCTGCCCTCCATGTACTGACTAACACACAACTTGCTCCAGCTGCTGCCCTCCATGTACTGACTAACACACAACTTGCTCCAGCTGCTGCCCTCCATGTACTGACTAACACACAACTTGCTCCAGCTGCTGCCCTCCATGTACTGACTAACACACAACTTGCTCCAGCTGCTGCCCTCCATGTACTGACTAACACACAACTTGCTCCAGCTGCTGCCCTCCATGTACTGACTTACACGCAACTTGCTCCAGCTGCTGCCATCCATGTACTGACTAACACACAACTTGCTCCAGCTGCTGCCCTCCATGTACTGACTAACACACAACTTGCTCCAGCTGCTGCCCTCCATGTACTGACTAACACACAACTTGCTCCAGCTGCTGCCCTCCATGTACTGACTAACACACAACTTGCTCCAGCTGCTGCCCTCCATGTACTGACTAACACACAACTTGCTCCAGCTGCTGCCCTCCATGTACTGACTAACACACATCTTGCTCCAGCTGCTGCCCTCCATGTACTGACTAACACACAACTTGCTCCAGCTGCTGCCCTCCATGTACTGACTAACACACATCTTGCTCCAGCTGCTGCCCTCCATGTACTGACTAACACACATCTTGCTCCAGCTGCTGCCCTCCATGTACTGACTAACACACATTGCTTGCTCCAGCTGCTGCCACATCTCCATGTACTGACTAACACACAACTTTCTCCAGCTGCTGCCCTCCATGTACTGACTAACACACAACTTGCTCCAGCTGCTGCCCTCCATGTACTGACTAACACACAACTTGCTCCAGCTGCTGCCCTCCATGTACTGACTAACACACAACTTGCTCCAGCTGCTGCCCTCCAGGTACTGACTAACACACAACTTGATCCAGCTGATGCCATCGATGTACTGACTAACACACAACTTGCTCCAGCTGCTGCCCTCCATGTACTGACTAACACACAACTTGCTCCAGCTGCTGCCCTCCATGTACTGACTAACACACAACTTGCTCCAGCTGCTGCCCTCCATGTACTGACTAACACACAACTTGCTCCAGCTGCTGCCCTCCATGTACTGACTAACACACAACTTGCTCCAGCTGCTGCCCTCCATGTACTGACTAACACACAACTTGCTCCAGCTGCTGCCCTCCATGTACTGACTAACACACAACTTGCTCCAGCTGCTGCCCTCCATGTACTGACTAACACACAACTTGCTCCAGCTGCTGCCCTCCATGTACTGACTAACACACAACTTGCTCCAGCTGCTGCCCTCCATGTACTGACTAACACACAACTTGCTCCAGCTGCTGCCCTCCATGTACTGACTAACACACAACTTGCTCCAGCTGCTGCCCTCCATGTACTGACTAACACACAACTTGCTCCAGCTGCTGCCCTCCATGTACTGACTAACACACAACTTGCTCCAGCTGCTGCCCTCCATGTACTGACTAACACACATCTTGCTCCAGCTGCTGCCCTCCATGTACTGACTAACACACATCTTGCTCCAGCTGCTGCCCTCCATGTACTGACTAACACACATCTTGCTCCAGCTGCTGCCCTCCATGTACTGACTAACACACAACTTGCTCCAGCTGCTGCCCCCCATGTACTGACTAACACACAACTTGCTCCAGCTGGTGCCCTCCATGTACTGACTAACACACATCTTGCTCCAGCTGCTGCCCTCCATGTACTGACTAACACACATCTTGCTCCAGCTGCTGCCCTCCATGTACTGACTAACTGACACACACTTGCTCCAGCTGCTGCCCTCCATGTACTGACTAACACACAACTTGCTCCAGCTGCTGCCCTCCATGTACTGACTAACACACATGTACTTGCTCCAGCTGCTGCCCTCCATGTACTGACTAACACACAACTTGCTCCAGCTGCTGCCCTCTATGTACTGACTAACACACAACTTGCTCCAGCTGCTGCCCTCCATGTACTGACTAACACACAACTTGCTCCAGCTGCTGCCGTCCATGTACTGACTAACACACAACTTGCTCCAGCTGCTGCCCTCCATGTACTGACTAACACACAACTTGCTCCAGCTGCTGCCCTCCATGTACTGACTAACACACAACTTGCTCCAGCTGCTGCCCTCCATGTACTGACTAACACACAACTTGCTCCAGCTGCTGCCCTCCATGTACTGACTAACACACAACTTGCTCCAGCTGCAGCCCTCCATGTGCTGACTAACACACAACTTGCTCCAGCTGCTGCCCTCCATGTACTGACTAACACACAACTTGCTCCAGCTGCTGCCATCCATGTACTGACTAACACACCTTGCTCCAGCTGCTGCCCTACATGTACTGACTAACACGCAACTTTCTCCAGCTGCTGCCATCCATGTACTGACTAACACACAACTTGCTCCAGTTGCTGCCCTCCATGTACTGACTAACACACAACTTGCTCGAGCTGCTGCCCTCCATGTACTGACTAACACACAACTTGCTCCAGCTGCTGCCCTCCATGTACTGACTAACACACATCTTGCTCCAGCTGCTGCCCTCCATGTACTGACTAACACACAACTTGCTCGAGCTGCTGCCCTCCATGTACTGACTAACACACATAACTGCTGCCCTCCACTGACTAACTTTGCTCCAGCTGCTGCCCTCCATGTACTGACTAACACACAACTTGCTCCAGCTGCTGCCCTCCATGTACTGACTAACGCACAACTTGCTCCAGCTGCTGCCCTCCATGTACTGACTAACACACAACTTGCTCCAGCTGCTGCCGTCCATGTACTGACTAACACACAACTTGCTCCAGCTGCTGCCCTCCATGTACTGACTAACACGCAACTTGCTCCAGCTGCTGCCATCCATGTACTGACTAACACACAACTTGCTCCAGCTGCTGCCCTCCATGTACTGACTAACACACAACTTGCTCCAGCTGCTGCCCTCCATGTACTGACTAACACACAACTTGCTCCAGCTGCTGCCCAGCTGCTGCCCTCCATGTACTGACTAACACACAACTTGCTCCAGCTGCTGCCCTCCATGTACTGACTAACACACAACTTGCTCCAGCTGCTGCCCTCCATGTACTGACTAACACACAACTTGCTCCAGCTGCTGCCCTCCATGTACTGACTAACACACATCTTGCTCCAGCTGCTGCCCTCCATGTACTGACTAACACACATCTTGCTCCAGCTGCTGCCCTCCATGTACTGACTAACACACAACTTGCTCCAGCTGCTGCCCTCCATGTACTGACTAACACACAACTTGCTCCAGCTGCTGCCCTCCATGTACTGACTAACACACATCTTGCTCCAGCTGCTGCCCTCCATGTACTGACTAACACACATCTTGCTCCAGCTGCTGCCCTCCATGTACTGACTAACACACAACTTGCTCCAGCTGCTGCCCTCCATGTACTGACTAACACACAACTTGCTCCAGCTGCTGCCCTCCATGTACTGACTAACACACAACTTGCTCCAGCTGCTGCCCTCCATGTACTGACTAACACACAACTTGCTCCAGCTGCTGCCCTCCATGTACTGACTAACACACAACTTGCTCCAGCTGCTGCCCTCCATGTACTGACTAACACACAACTTGCTCCAGCTGCTGCCCTCCATGTACTGACTAACACACATTGCTTGCTCGAGCTGCTGCCCTTCACGTACTGACTAACACACAACTTGCTCCAGCTGCTGCCCTCCATGTACTGACTAACACACATCTTGCTCCAGCTGCTGCCCTCCATGTACTGACTAACACACAACTTGCTCCAGCTGCTGCCCTCCATGTACTGACTAACACACAACTTGCTCCAGCTGCTGCCCTCCATGTACTGACTAACACACAACTAGCTCCAGCTGCTGCCCTCCATGTACTGACTAACACACAACTTGCTCCAGCTGCTGCCCTCCATGTACTGACTAACACACAACTTGCTCCAGCTGCTGCCCTCCATGTACTGACTAACACACAACTTGCTCCAGCTGCTGCCCTCCATGTACTGACTAACACACAACTTGCTCCAGCTGCTGCCCTCCATGTACTGACTAACACACAACTTGCTCCAGCTGCTGCCCTCCATGTACTGACTAACACACAACTTGCTCCAGCTGCTGCCCTCCATGTACTGACTAACACACAACTTGCTCCAGCTGCTGCCCTCCATGTACTGACTAACACACAACTTGCTCCAGCTGCTGCCCTCCATGTACTGACTAACACACAACTTGCTCCAGCTGCTGCCCTCCATGTACTGACTAACACACAACTTGCTCCAGCTGCTGCCCTCCATGTACTGACTAACACACAACTTGCTCCAGCTGCTGCCCTCCTTGTACTGACTAACACACAACTTGCTCCAGCTGCTGCCCTCCATGTACTGACTAACACACAACTTGCTCCAGCTGCTGCCCTCCATGTACTGACTAACACACAACTTGCTCCAGCTGCTGCCCTCCATGTACTGACTAACACACAACTTGCTCCAGCTGCTGCCCTCCATGTACTGACTAACACACATCTTGCTCCAGCTGCTGCCCTCCATGTACTGACTAACACACATCTTGCTCCAGCTGCTGCCCTCCATGTACTGACTAACACACATCTTGCTCCAGCTGCTGCCCTCCATGTACTGACTAACGCACAACTTGCTCCAGCTGCTGCCCTCCATGTACTGACTAACACACAACTTGCTCCAGCTGCTGCCATCCATGTACTGACTAACACACAACTTGCTCCAGCTGCTGCCCTCCATGTACTGACTAACACACAACTTGCTCCAGCTGCTGCCCTCCATGTACTGACTAACACACAACTTGCTCCAGCTGCTGCCCTCCATGTACTGACTAACACACAACTTGCTCCAGCTGCTGCCCTCCATGTACTGACTAACACACAGCTGCTGCCCTCTTGCTCCAGCTGCTGCCCTCCATGTACTGACTAACACACAACTTGCTCCAGCTGCTGCCCTCCATGCACTGACTAACACACAACTTGCTCCAGCTGCTGCCCTCCATGTACTTACTAACACACAACTTGCTCCAGCTGCTGCCCTCCATGTACTGACTAACACACAACTTGCTCCAGCTGCTGCCCTCCATGTACTGACTAACACACAACTTGCTCCAGCTGCTGCCCCATCCATGTACTGACTAACACACAACTTGCTCCAGCTGCTGCCCTCCATGTACTGCTCCAGCTGCTGCCCTCCATGTACTGACTAACACACATCTTGCTCCAGCTGCTGCCCTCCATGTACTGACTAACACACAACTTGCTCCAGCTGCTGCCCTCCATGTACTGACTAACACACAACTTGCTCAAGCTGCTGCCCTCCACGTACTGACTAACACACAACTTGCTCTAGCTGCTGCCCTCCATGTACTGACTAACACACATCTTGCTTCAGCTGCTGCCCTCCATGTACTGACTAACACACATCTTGCTCCAGCTGCTGCCCTCAATGAACTGACAAACACACAACTTCCTCCAGCTGCTGCCCTCCATGTACTGACTAACACACAACTTGCTCCAGCTGCTGCCCTCCATGTACTGACTAACACACAACTTGCTCCAGCTGCTGCCCTCCATGTACTGACTAACACACAACTTGCTCCAGCTGCTGCCCTCCATGTACTGACTAACACACAACTTGCTCCAGCTGCTGCCCTCCATGTACTGACTAACACACAACTTGCTCCAGCTGCTGCCATCCATGTACTGACTAACACACAACTTGCTCCAGCTGCTGCCCTCCATGTACTGACTAACACACAACTTGCTCCAGCTGCTGCCCTCCATGTACTGACTAACACACAACTTGCTCCAGCTGCTGCCCTCCATGTACTGACTAACACACAACTTGCTCCAGCTGCTGCCCTCCATGTACTGACTAACACACTACTTGCTCCAGCTGCTGCCCTCCATGTACTGACTAGCACACATTGCTTGCTCCAGCTGCTGCCCTCCATGTACTGACTAACACACAACTTGCTCCAGCTGCTGCCCTCCATGTACTGACTAACACACAACTTGCTCCAGCTGCTGCCCTCCATGTACTGACTAACACACATCTTGCTCCAGCTGCTGCCCTCCATGTACTGACTAACACACATCTTGCTCCAGCTGCTGCCCTCCATGTACTGACTAACACACAACTTGCTCCAGCTGCTGCCCTCCATGTACTGACTAACACACAACTTGCTCCAGCTGCTGCCCTCCATGTACTGACTAACACACAACTTGCTCCAGCTGCTGCCCTCCATGTACTGACTAACACACAACTTGCTCCAGCTGCTGCCCTCCATGTACTGACTAACACACAACTTGCTCCAGCTGCTGCCCTCCATGTACTGACTAACACACAACTTGCTCCAGCTGCTGCCCTCCATGTACTGACTAACACACAACTTGCTCCAGCTGCTGCCCTCCATGTACTGACTAACACACATCTTGCTCCAGCTGCTGCCCTCCATGTACTGACTAACACACAACTTGCTCCAGCTGCTGCCCTCCATGTACTGACTAACACACAACTTGCTCCAGCTGCTGCCCTCCATGTACTGACTAACACACAACTTGCTCAAGCTGCTGCCCTCCATGTACTGACTAACACACAACTTGCTCCAGCTGCTGCCCTCCATGTACTGACTAACACACAACTTGCTCCAGCTGCTGCCCTCCATGTACTGACTAACACACAACTTGCTCCAGCTGCTGCCCTCCATGTACTGACTAACACACAACTTGCTCCAGCTGCTGCCCTCCATGTACTGACTAACACACAACTTGCTCCAGCTGCTGCCCTCCATGTACTGACTAACACACATCTTGCTCCAGCTGCTGCCCTCCATGTACTGACTAACACACATCTTGCTCCAGCTGCTGCCCTCCATGTACTGACTAACACACATTGCTTGCTCCAGCTGCTGCCCTCCATGTACTAACTAACACACATCTTGCTCCAGCTGCTGCCCTCCATGTACTGACTAACACACATCTTGCTCCAGCTGCTGCCCTCCATGTACTGACTAACACACAACTTGCTCCAGCTGCTGCCTTCCATGTAGTGACTAACACACAACTTGCTCCAGCTGCTGCCCTCCATGTACTGACTAACACACAACTTGCTCCAGCTGCTGCCCTGCATGTACTGACTAACACACAACTTGCTCCAGCTGCTGCCCTCCATGTACTAACACACAACTTGCTCCAGCTGCTGCCCTCCATGTACTGACTAACACACAACTTGCTCCAGCTGCTGCCCTCCATGTACTGACTAACACACAACTTGCTCCAGCTGCTGCCCTCCATGTACTGACTAACACACAACTTGCTCCAGCTGCTGCCCTCCATGTACTGACTAACACACAACTTGCTCCAGCTGCTGCCCTCCATGTACTGACTAACACACAACTTGCTCCAGCTGCTGCCCTCCATGTACTGACTAACACACAACTTGCTCCAGCTGCTGCCATCCATGTACTGACTAACACACAACTTGCTCCAGCTGCTGCCCTCCATGTACTGACTAACACACAACTTGCTCCAGCTGCTGCCCTCCATGTACTGACTAACACACAACTTGCTCCAGCTGCTGCCCTCCATGTACTGACTAACACACAACTTGCTCCAGCTGCTGCCCTCCATGTACTGACTAACACACAACTTGCTCCAGCTGCTGCCCTCCATGTACTGACTAACACACAACTTGCTCCAGCTGCTGCCCTCCATGTACTGACTAACACACAACTTGCTCCAGCTGCTGCCCTCCATGTACTGACTAACACACAACTTGCTCCAGCTGCTGCCCTCCATGTACTGACTAACACACAACTTGCTCCAGCTGCTGCCCTCCATGTACTGACTAACACACAACTTGCTCCAGCTGCTGCCCTCCATGTACTGACTAACACACAACTTGCTCCAGCTGCTGCCCTCCATGTACTGACTAACACACAACTTGCTCCAGCTGCTGCCCTCCATGTACTGACTAACACACAACTTGCTCCAGCTGCTGCCCTCCATGTACTGACTAACACACAACTTGCTCCAGCTGCTGCCCTCCATGTACTGACTAACACACATCTTGCTCCAGCTGCTGCCCTCCATGTACTGACTAACACACATCTTGCTCCAGCTGCTGCCTAACACACATCCATGTATGTACTGACTAACACACATCTTGCTCCAGCTGCTGCCCTCCATGTACTGACTAACACACATCTTGCTCCAGCTGCTGCCCTCCATGTACTGACTAACACACATCTTGCTCCAGCTGCTGCCCTCCATGTACTGACTAACACACAACTTGCTCCAGCTGCTGCCCTCCATGTACTGACTAACACACAACTTGCTCCAGCTGCTGCCCTCCATGTACTGACTAACACACAACTTGCTCCAGCTGCTGCCCTCCATGTACTGACTAACACACAACTTGCTCCAGCTGCTGCCCTCCATGTACTGACTAACACACAACTTGCTCCAGCTGCTGCCCTCCATGTACTGACTAACACACAACTTGCTCCAGCTGCTGCCATCCATGTACTGACTAACACACAACTTGCTCCAGCTGCTGCCCTCCATGTACTGACTAACACACATCTTGCTCCAGCTGCTGCCCTCCATGTACTGACTAACACACAACTTGCTCCAGCTGCTGCCCTCCATGTACTGACTAACACACAACTTGCTCCAGCTGCTGCCCTCCATGTACTGACTAACACACAACTTGCTTCAGCTGCTGCTCTCCATGTACTGACTAACACACAACTTGCTCAAGCTGCTGCCCTAAATGTACTGACTAACACACAACTTGCTTGCTCCAGCTGCTGCCCTCCATGTACTGACTAACACACAACTTGCTTCAGCTGCTGCTCTCCATGTACTGACTAACACACAACTTGCTCAAGCTGCTGCCCTAAATGTACTGACTAACACACAACTTGCTCCAGCTGCTGCCCTCCATGTACTGACTAACACACATCTTGCTCCAGCTGCTGCCCTCCATGTACTGACTAACACACAACTTGCTCCAGCTGCTGCCCTCCATGTACTGACTAACACACAACTTGCTCCAGCTGCTGCCCTCCATGTACTGACTAACACACAACTTGCTCCAGCTGCTGCACTCCATGTACTGACTCACACACAACTTGCTCCAGCTGCTGCCATCCATGTACTGACTAACACACAACTTGCTCCAGCTGCTGCCCTCCATGTACTGACTAACACACAACTTGCTGCAGCTGCTGCCCTCCATGTACTGACTAACACACAACTTGGTCCAGCTGCTGCCATCCATGTACTGACTAACACACATCTTGCTCCAGCTGCTGCCCTCCATGTACTGACTAACACACATCTTGCTCCAGCTGCTGCCCTCCATGTACTGACCATCACACAACTTGCTCCAGCTGCTGCCCTCCATGTTCTGACTAACACACAACTTGCACCAGCTGCTGCCCTCCATGTACTGACTAACACACAACTTGCTCCAGCTGCTGCCATCCATGTACTGACTAACACACATCTTGGTCCAGCTGCTGCACTCCATGTACTGACTAACACACATCTTGCTCCAGCTGCTGCCCTCCATGTACTGACTAACACACAACTTGCTCCAGCTGCTGCCCTCCATGTACTGACTAACTGCTCCTCCATGTACTGACTAACACACATCTTGCTCCAGCTGCTGCCCTCCATGTACTGACTAACACACATCTTGCTCCAGCTGCTGCCCTCCATGTACTGACTAACACACATCTTGCTCCAGCTGCTGCCCTCCATGTACTGACTAACACACATCTTGCTCCAGCTGCTGCCCTCCATGTACTGACTAACACACATCTTGCTCCAGCTGCTGCCCTCCATGTACTGACTAACACACATCTTGCTCCAGCTGCTGCCCTCCATGTACTGACTAACACACAACTTGCTCCAGCTGCTGCCCTCCATGTACTGACTAACACACATCTTGCTCCAGCTGCTGCCCTCCATGTACTGACTAACACACAACTTGCTCCAGCTGCTGCCCTCCATGTACTGACTAACACACAACTTGCTCCAGCTGCTGCCATCCATGTACTGACTAACACACAACTTGCTCCAGCTGCTGCCCTCCATGTACTGACTAACACACAACTTGCTCCAGCTGCTGCCATCCATGTACTGACTAACACACAACTTGCTCCAGCTGCTGCCCTCCATGTACTGACTAACACACAACTTGCTCCAGCTGCTGCCCTCCATGTACTGACTAACACACAACTTGCTCCAGCTGCTGCCCTCCATGTACTGACTAACACACAACTTGCTCCAGCTGCTGCCCTCCATGTACTGACTAACACACAACTTGCTCCAGCTGCTGCCCTCCATGTACTGACTAACACACAACTTGCTCCAGCTGCTGCCATCCATGTACTGACTAACACACAACTTGCTCCAGCTGCTGCCCTCCATGTACTGACTAACACACAACTTGCTCCAGCTGCTGCCCTCCATGTACTGACTAACACACAACTTGCTCCAGCTGCTGCCCTCCATGTACTGACTAACACACAACTTGCTCCAGCTGCTGCCCTCCATGTACTGACTAACACACAACTTGCTCCAGCTGCTGCCCTCCATGTACTGACTAACACACAACTTGCTCCAGCTGCTGCCCTCCATGTACTGACTAACACACAACTTGCTCCAGCTGCTGCCCTCCATGTACTGACTAACACACAACTTGCTCCAGCTGCTGCCATCCATGTACTGACTAACACACAACTTGCTCCAGCTGCTGCCCTCCATGTACTGACTAACACACAACTTGCTCCAGCTGCTGCCCTCCATGTACTGACTAACACACAACTTGCTCCAGCTGCTGCCCTCCATGTACTGACTAACACACATCTTGCTCCAGCTGCTGCCCTCCATGTACTGACTAACACACATCTTGCTCCAGCTGCTGCCCTCCATGTACTGACTAACACACATCTTGCTCCAGCTGCTGCCCTCCATGTACTGACTAACACACATCTTGCTCCAGCTGCTGCCCTCCATGTACTGACTAACACACATCTTGCTCCAGCTGCTGCCCTCCATGTACTGACTAACACACAACTTGCTCCAGCTGCTGCCCTCCATGTACTGACTAACACACATCTTGCTCCAGCTGCTGCCCTCCATGTACTGACTAACACACATCTTGCTCCAGCTGCTGCCCTCCATGTACTGACTAACGCACAACTTGCTCCAGCTGCTGCCCTCCATGTACTGACTAACACACAACTTGCTCCAGCTGCTGCCATCCATGTACTGACTAACACACAAGCTGCTGCTCCAGCTGACTAACACACATCTTGCTCCAGCTGCTGCCCTCCATGTACTGACTAACACACAACTTGCTCCAGCTGCTGCCCAGCTCCATGTACTGACTAACACACAGCTGCTTGCTGACTAACAGCTGCTGCCCTCCATGTACTGACTAACACACATCTTGCTCCAGCTGCTGCCCTCCATGTACTGACTAACACACATCTTGCTCCTGCTGCCCTCCATGTACTGACTGCTCCAGCTGCTGCATGTACTGACTAACACACATCTTGCTCCAGCTGCTGCCCTCCATGTACTGACTAACGCACAACTTGCTCCAGCTGCTGCCCTCCATGTACTGACTAACACACAACTTGCTCCAGCTGCTGCCATCCATGTACTGACTAACACACAACTTGCTCCAGCTGCTGCCCTCCATGTACTGACTAACACACAACTTGCTCCAGCTGCTGCCATCCATGTACTGACTAACACACAACTTGCTCCAGCTGCTGCCCTCCATGTACTGACTAACACACATCTTGCTCCAGCTGCTGCCCTCCATGTACTGACTAACACACAACTTGCTCCAGCTGCTGCCCTCCATGTACTGACTAACACACAACTTGCTCCAGCTGCTGCCATCCATGTACTGACTAACACACAACTTGCTCCAGCTGCTGCCCTCCATGTACTGACTAACACACAACTTGCTCCAGCTCCATGTACTGACTAACACACTTGCTCCAGCTGCTGCCCTCCATGTACGGACTAACACACAACTTGCTCCAGCTGCTGCCCTCCATGTACTGACTAACACACAACTTGCTCCAGCTGCTGCTGCCTCCATGTACTGACTAACACACAGCTGCTGCCCTCCATGTACTTTCGAACACACAACTTTCTCCAGCTGCTGCCATCCATGTACTGACTAACACACAACTTGCTCCAGCTGCTGCCCTCCATGTACTGACTAACACACAACTTCCTCCAGCTGCTGCCATCCATGTACTGACTAACACACAACTTGCTCCAGCTGCTGCCCTCCATGTACTGACTAACACACAACTTGCTCCAGCTGCTGCCCTCCATGTACTGACTAACACACAACTTGCTCCAGCTGCTGCCCTCCATGTACTGACTAACACACAACTTGCTCCAGCTGCTGCCCTCCATGTACTGACTAACACACAACTTGCTCCAGCTGCTGCCCTCCATGTACTGACTAACACACAACTTGCTCCAGCTGCTGCCCTCCATGTACTGACTAACACACAACTTGCTCCAGCTGCTGCCCTCCATGTACTGACTAACACACAACTTGCTCCAGCTGCTGCCCTCCATGTACTGACTAACACACATCTTGCTCCAGCTGCTGCCCTCCATGTACTGACTAACACACATCTTGCTCCAGCTGCTGCCCTCCATGTACTGACTAACACACATCTTGCTCCAGCTGCTGCCCTCCATGTACTGACTAACACACATCTTGCTCCAGCTGCTGCCCTCCATGTACTGACTAACACACATCTTGCTCCAGCTGCTGCCCTCCATGTACTGACTAACGCACAACTTGCTCCAGCTGCTGCCCTCCATGTACTGACTAACACACAACTTGCTCCAGCTGCTGCCCTCCATGTACTGACTAACACACAACTTGCTCCAGCTGCTGCCCTCCATGTACTGACTAACACACAACTTGCTCCAGCTGCTGCCATCCATGTACTGACTAACACACAACTTGCTCCAGCTGCTGCCCTCCATGTACTGACTAACACACAACTTGCTCCAGCTGCTGCCCTCCATGTACTGACTAACACACATCTTGCTCCATGTACTGCTGCCCAGCTGCTGCCCTCCATGTACTGACTAACACACATCTTGCTCCAGCTGCTGCCCTCCATGTACTGACTAACACACATCTTGCTCCAGCTGCTGCCCTCCATGTACTGACTAACACACATCTTGCTCCAGCTGCTGCCCTCCATGTACTGACTAACACACATCTTGCTCCAGCTGCTGCCCTCCATGTACTGACTAACACACATCTTGCTCCAGCTGCTGCCCTCCATGTACTGACTAACACACATCTTGCTCCAGCTGCTGCCCTCCATGTACTGACTAACGCACAACTTGCTCCAGCTGCTGCCCTCCATGTACTGACTAACACACAACTTGCTCCAGCTGCTGCCCTCCATGTACTGACTAACACACAACTTGCTCCAGCTGCTGCCCTCCATGTACTGACTAACACACAACTTGCTCCAGCTGCTGCCATCCATGTACTGACTAACACACAACTTGCTCCAGCTGCTGCCCTCCATGTACTGACTAACACACATCTTGCTCCAGCTGCTGCCCTCCATGTACTGACTAACACACAACTTGCTCCAGCTGCTGCCCTCCATGTACTGACTAACACACAACTTGCTCCAGCTGCTGCCCTCCATGTACTGACTAACACACATCTTGCTCCAGCTGCTGCCCTCCATGTACTGACTAACACACAACTTGCAGCTGCTGCCCTCCATGTACTTAACACACAACTTGCTCCAGCTGCTGCTCTCCATGTACTGACTAACACACAACTTGCTCCAGCTGCTGCACTCCATGTACTGACTAACACACAATCCATGTACTGACTGCTCCAGCTGCTGCCCTCCATGTACTGACTAACACACAACTTGCTCCAGCTGCTGCCATCCATGTACTGACTAACACACAACTTGTACTGACTAACACACATCTTGCTCCAGCTGCTGCCCTCCATGTACTGACTAACACACAACTTGCTCCAGCTGCTGCCATCCATGTACTGACTAACACACTTGCTCCAGCTGCTGCCCTCCATGTACTGACTAACACACAACTTGCTCCAGCTGCTGCCCTCCATGTACTGACTAACACACAACTTGCTCCAGCTGCTGCCATCCATGTACTGACTAACACACAACTTGCTCCAGCTGCTGCCCTCCATGTACTGACTAACACACATCTTGCTCCAGCTGCTGCCCTCCATGTACTGACTAACACACAACTTGCTCCAGCTGCTGCCCTCCATGTACTGACTAACACACAACTTGCTCCAGCTGCTGCCATCCATGTACTGACTAACACAACTTGCTCCAGCTGCTGCCATCCATGTACTGACTAACACACAACTTGCTCCAGCTGCTGCCATCCATGTACTGACTAACACACAACTTGCTCCAGCTGCTGCCATCCATGTACTGACTAACACACAACTTGCTCCAGCTGCTGCCCTCCATGTACTGACTAACACACAACTTGCTCCAGCTGCTGCCATCCATGTACTGACTAACACACATCTTGCTCCAGCTGCTGCCATCCATGTACTGACTAACACACATCTTGCTCCAGCTGCTGCCCTCCATGTACTGACTAACACACATCTTGCTCCAGCTGCTGCCCTCCATGTACTGACTAACACACATCTTGCTCCAGCTGCTGCCCTCCATGTACTGACTAACACACATCTTGCTCCAGCTGCTGCCCTCCATGTACTGACTAACACACACCTTGCTCCAGCTGCTGCCCTCCATGTACTGACTAACACACATCTTGCTCCAGCTGCTGCCCTCCATGTACTGACTAACACACATCTTGCTCCAGCTGCTGCCCTCCATGTACTGACTAACACACATCTTGCTCCAGCTGCTGCCCTCCATGTACTGACTAACACACATCTTGCTCCAGCTGCTGCCCTCCATGTACTGACTAACACACATCTTGCTCCAGCTGCTGCCCTCCATGTACTGACTAACACACATCTTGCTCCAGCTGCTGCCCTCCATGTACTGACTAACACACATCTTGCTCCAGCTGCTGCCCTCCATGTACTGACTAACGCACAACTTGCTCCAGCTGCTGCCATCCATGTACTGACTAACACACATCTTGCTCCAGCTGCTGCATGTACTGACTAACACACAACTTGCTCCAGCTGCTGCGCTCCATGTACTGACTAACACACATCTTGCTCCAGCTGCTGCCCACCATGTACTGACTAACACACATCTTGCTCCAGCTGCTGCCCTCCATGTACTGACTAACACACAACTTGCTCCAGCTGCTGCCCTCCATGTACTGACTAACACGCAACTTGCTCCAGCTGCTCCCCTCCATGTACTGACTAACACACATCTTGCTCCAGCTGCTGCCCTCCGTGTACTGACTAACACACATCTTGCTCCAGCTGCTGATATCCATGTACTGACTAACATACAACTTGCTCCAGCTGCTGCCTTCCATGTACTTACTAACACACATCTTGCTCCAGCTGCTGCCATCCATGTACTGACTAACACACATCTTGCTCCAGCTGCTGCCCTCCTTGTACTGACTAACACACATCGCTCCTGCTCCTGTCCTGTCTTGGCTACTCAGGACTAATACGAGTCAGGTTTCAGAACAACTCCCTGAAATTAGCATTATATATTGAGCGTTTCTTATATACTTTTTTAACAACACACTTCGTGATATATACACTACGTAATACCCACGAACACTCACATAGATTGTGACCCACGAACACTCACACAAATTGTGACCCACGGACACTGTTACAAATTAGTCAGTTCAATAAATGAAATAATCTGTCAAATACAATAGGTATGCAAGACTCTGGAATTCTGGTGTTATATGTAACGGAAGAATAGGAATTACTATTTGATTAGTAAAGGACTTGTGTCATCAGGAGCCTTGCACGACCAGAACCGTGTTCAGTACGTGTGACGTCTCTCACTGGTACGGAACATCCTATCACTGGTACGGAACATCCTCTCACAGGTACGGAACATTCTCTCACTTGTACGGAACATCCTCTCACTGGTACGGAACATTCTCTCACTGGTACGGAACATCCTCTCAATGGTACGGAACATTCTCTCACTGGTACGGAACATTCTCTCAGTGGTACGGAACATTCTCTCACAGGTATGGAACATTCCCTCACTAGTACAGAACATTCTCTCTCACTGCTGCGGAACATTCTCTTACTATTACGGAATATTCTCTCACTGGTACGGAACATTCTCTCGCTGGTACGGAATATTCTCTCACTGGAACGGAATATTCTCTCACTGGTACGGAACATTCTCTCTCACTGGTACGGAATATTCTGTCACTGGTACGGAACATTCTCTCACTTGTACGGAACATGCTCTCACTATAACGGAATATTCTCTCACTAGTACGGAACATTCTCTCTCTCACTGGTATGGAACATTCTCTCACTGGTACGGAACATTCTCTCACTGGTACTGAATATTCTTTCACTAGTACGGAATATTCTCTCACTGGTACGGAACATTCTGTGACTGGTAGGGAACATTCTTTCACTGGTACAGAACATTCTCTCTCTGGTACGGAACATCCTCTCACTGGTACGGAACATTCTGTGAATGGTACGGAATATTCTCTCACTTGTACGGAATATTCTCTCACTGGTGCGGAACATTGTCTCTCACTGGTACGGAATATTCTTTCACTGGTACAAAACATTCTCTCTCTAGTAAGGAACATTCTCTCACTGGTACGGAACATCCTCTCACTGGTACGGAACATTCTCTCACTATTACGGAATATTCTCTCACTGGTACTGAATATTCTCTCACAAGTACGGAACTTTCTCTCTCTCACTGGTATGGAACATTCTCTCGCTGGTACGGAACATTCTCTCACTGGTACTGAATATTCTCTCACTAGTACGGAATATTCTGTCACTGGTACGGAACATTCTGTGACTGGTAGGGATCATTCTCTCACTGGCACAGAACATTCTCTCTCTGGTACGGAACATCCTTTCACTGTTACGGAGCATTCTCTGACTGGTACGGAACATTCTCTCAATGATACAGAACATTTTCTCTCTGGTACGGAACATTCTCTCACTGGTACGGAACATTCCCTCACGGGTACGGAACATTCTCTCACTATTACGGAATATTCTCTCACTGGTACAGAACATTCTCTCACTGGTCCGGAATATTCTTTCACTGGTACGGAACGTTCTCTCACTGGTATGGAACATTCTGTGACTGGTACGGAACATTCTCTCACTGGTACGGAACATTCTCTTACTGGTACGGAACATTCTCTCTCTGGTAGGGAACATTCTCTCTTTGGTACGGGACATTCTCTCACTGATACGGAACATTCTCTCTCTGGTACGGAACGTTCTCTCACTGGCACGGAACATTCTGTGACTGGTACGGAACATTCTCTCAATGGTAAAGAACATTCTCTCTTTAGTACGGAACATTCTCTCACTGGTACGGAACATTCTCTCACTGATACGGAACATTCTCTCACTGATACGGAACATTCTCTCACTATTACGGAATTTTCTCTCACTGGTACAGAACATTCTCTCACTGGGACGGAATATTCTTTCACTGGTACGGAACATTCTTTCACTGGTACGGAATATTCTCTCACTGGTACGGAATATTCTCTCACTGGTAAGGAACATTGTCTCTCACTGGTGCGGAACATTCTCTCTCTCAATGGTACGGAACATTCTCTCACTTCTTCGGAATATTCTTTCATTGGTAGGGAACCTTCTGTGACTGGTACGGAACATTCTCTCACTGGTACGGAACATTCTCTTACTGGTACGGAACATTCTCTCACTGGTACGAAACATTCTCTCACTGGTACGGAACATTCTCTCACTGGTACGGAACGTTCTCTCACTGGTACGAAACATTCTCTCACTGGTACGGAACGTTCTCTCACTGGTACAGAACATTCTCTCACTGGTACGGAATATTCTCTCACTGGTACGGAATATTCTCTCACTGGTACGGAATATTCTCTCACTAATACGGAACATTCTCTCGCTGGTACGGAACATTCTCTCACAGGTACGGAATATTCTCTCACTAATACGGAACATTCTCTCGCTGGTACGGAACTTTCTCTCACTGGTACAGAACATTCTCTCACTGTTACGGAATATTCTCTCACTGGTACGGAACATTCTCTCACTAATACGGAACATTCTCTCACAGGTACGGAATATTCTCTCACTAATACGGAACATTCTCTCGCTGGTACGGAACTTTCTCTCACTGGTACAGAACATTCTCTCACTGTTACGGAATATTCTCTCACTGGTACGGAACATTCTCTCACTAATACGGAACATTCTCTCACTGGTACGGAACATTCTCTCATTGGTCCAGACTCACTGGTCCAGACACAAGGAGTAGCGGTAAACAGTTAAATCGGAATCTGCCAAAGTGAAGAGCTCTGTTCCACAAGGCACAGTACTCGCCCCTATCCTGTTCCTCATTCTCATATCAGACCTAGACAGAGATGTAAACCATAGTACCGTGTCATCCTTTGCAGATTATACTAGGATCTGCATGAGAGTGTCTTCCACTGAGGACACGGCAAATCTCCAAGTAGATATAAACAAAGTTTTCCAATGGGCAACAGAGAACAATATGATGTTCAATGAAGACAAATTCCAACTACTCCGTTATGGAAAACTGGAGGAAATAAACTAGGACTGAGTATACTACAAACTCTAATTACATAACAGAGCGGAAGAGTAATGTGAAGGACCTGGGTGTGGTAATGTCCGAAGACCTCACCTTCAAGGACCACAACAATGCCACTATCACATCTGCGAGGAAACTGATATAATGGATAATGAGAACATTCAAGACAAGAGATGTCAAGTCTATGATGATCCGTTTTAAATTACTTGGTCTCTCTAGGTTGGAATACTACTGTACATTAACATCACCATTCAAGGCAGGTGAAATTGCAGATCTAGTGATTGAACAGAGAACCTTTACTGCTCGTATAAGTTCCATTAAATACGTTAACTGCTGGGAGAGCAGGCAAGAGAAACATATCATAATCTACACCTGGAAGATTCTGGAGGGACTGGTTTTTAATCTGCATACAGAAATCACTTCCTATGAAAGCAAAAGACTTGGGAGGTGATGCAACATACCCCCAGTAAAAAGTAGGGGCGCCACTTGTACACTAAGAGAAAACACAATAAGTGTCCGGGGCCCAAGACTGTTCAACAGCCTCCCACCAGCCATAAGGGGCATTACCAATAGACCCCTGGTTGTCTTCAAAAGGGAACTGGACAGATATCTAAAGTTGGTGCCCGATCAACCGGGCTGTGGTTCGTACGTTGGACTATGTGCGGCCAGCATTAACAGCCTCGTTGATCAGGTCCTGATCCACCGGGAGGCCTGGTCATGGACCGGGCCGAGGGGGTGTTGACCCCCGGAATATCCTCCAGGTAGACTCTAGGTGGTACGGAACATTCTCTCACTGGTGCGAAACATTCTCTCACCAGTATGGAACATTCTCTCCCTGGTACAGAACATTCTCACCCTAGTAGGAAATATTCTCTCCCTGGTACGGAACATTCTCTCTCTGGTACGGAGCATTTTTTCACTTGTACGGAACATGACACTCACCCTCAGACCTGAAAGTCTGAGATTACTGAGTTGAATCCATCGTCAGGGTACAGTGTTCCCTATTGTCTTGTAAGTGAATTAAAATGCATCCACAGAAGGAATATTCTTGGGGTGAACTGAGTGCTTTTAAAGTGGAAGGGGGAGACGTGCCGCTCTTTCCCTAGAATACGGCAAGCCCCTGTGTCATGTGTGCACACGTGGCAGCTGGAACTCCGGATACATGTCCTCTCCTCACTACTACCAGCACTCGTGTTGATACACGAGTATCGGGAAACAGGACAAGTGTTTCCTGACGCGGGGTCTTAGTCATATATTGACCCGCCACTGGTACTTTTGGTCATGTGAATGAGGTCTTTAAAAATTATGGTTGCAATCATAACCATTATAAATTTGGTACACAGACTATTCCGAAAGCAACACCTGGCCCAGTGTTATGTTCTGTGTCCAGTGTTATGTTCTGAGTCCAGTGTTATGTCCTGTGTCCAGTGTTATGCTCTGTGCCCAGTGTTATGTTCTGAGTCCAGTGTTAGGTTATGAGTCCAGTGTTATGTTCTGTGTCCAGTGTTATGTTCTGTGTCCAGTGTTATGTTCTGAGTCCAGTGTTATGTCTTGTGTCCAGCGTTATGTTTTGTGTCCAGTGTTATGTTCTGAGTCCAGTGTTATGTCCTGTGTCCAGTGTTATGTTCCGTGCCCAGTGTTTTGTCCTGTGTCTAGTGTTATGTTCCTTGCCCAGTGTTATGTTCTGAGTCCAGTATTATGTTCTGAGTCCAGTGTTATGTCCTGTGCCCAGTGTTATGTTCTGTGCCAAGTGTTATGTCCTGTGTTCAGTGTTATGTTCTTAGCCCAGTGTTATGTACTGTGTCCAGTGTTATGTTCTGTATCCAGTGTTATGTTCTGTGTACAGTGTTATGTTCTGTGTCCAGTGTTATGTTCTGTGTCCAGTGTTATGTTCTGTGTCCAGTGTTATGTTCTGTGTCCAGTGTTTTGTTCTGTGTCCAGTGTTATGTTCTGAGTCCAGTGTTATGTCCTGTGTCCAGTGTTATGTTCTGTGCCCAGTGTTATGTTCTGTGTCCAGGGTTATGTTATGTGTCCAGTGTTATGTTCTGTGTCCAGTGTTATGTTCTGTGTCCAGTGTTATGTTCTGAGTCCAGTGTTATGCCCTGCGTCCAGTGTTATGTTTTGTGTCCAGTGTTATGTTCTGTGTCTATTGTTATGTCCTGTGTCTAGTGTTATGTTCTGTGTCCAGTGTTATGTTCTGTGTCCAGTGTTGGATTCTGTGTACAGTTTTATGTTCTGTGTCCAGTGTTATGTTTTGTGTCCAGTGTTATGTTTTGTGTCCAGTGTTATGTTCTGTATCCAGTGTTATGTTCTGTGTCTAGTGTTATGTTCTGTGTCCAGTGTTATGTTCTGTGTCCAGTGTTATGTTCTGTGTCCAGTGTTATGTTCTGTGTCAAGTTTTATGTTCTGTGTCCAGTGTTATGTTCGTGTCCAGTGTTATGTTCTGTGTCCAGTGTTATGTTCTGTGTCCAGTGTTATGTTCTGTATCCAGTGTTATGTTCTGTGTCCAGTGTTATGTTCTGTGTCCAGTGTTATGCTCTGAGTCCAGTGTTATGTTCTATGTCCAGTGTTATGTTCTGTGTCCAGTGTTATGTTCTGTGTCCAGTGTTATGTTCCGTGCCCAGTGTTTTGTCCTGTGTCTAGTGTTATGTTCCTTGCCCAGTGTTATGTTCTGAGTCCAGTATTATGTTCTGAGTCCAGTGTTATGTCCTGTGCCCAGTGTTATGTTCTGTGCCAAGTGTTATGTCCTGTGTTCAGTGTTATGTTCTTAGCCCAGTGTTATGTACTGTGTCCAGTGTTATGTTCTGTATCCAGTGTTATGTTCTGTGTACAGTGTTATGTTCTGTGTCCAGTGTTATGTTCTGTGTCCAGTGTTATGTTCTGTGTCCAGTGTTATGTTCTGTGTCCAGTGTTATGTTCTGTGTCCAGTGTTTTGTTCTGTGTCCAGTGTTATGTTCTGAGTCCAGTGTTATGTCCTGTGTCCAGTGTTATGTTCTGTGCCCAGTGTTATGTTCTGTGTCCAGGGTTATGTTATGTGTCCAGTGTTATGTTCTGTGTCCAGTGTTATGTTCTGTGTCCAGTGTTATGTTCTGAGTCCAGTGTTATGCCCTGTGTCCAGTGTTATGTTTTGTGTCCAGTGTTATGTTCTGTGTCTATTGTTATGTCCTGTGTCTAGTGTTATGTTCTGTGTCCAGTGTTATGTTCTGTGTCCAGTGTTGGATTCTGTGTACAGTTTTATGTTCTGTGTCCAGTGTTATGTTTTGTGTCCAGTGTTATGTTTTGTGTCCAGTGTTATGTTCTGTATCCAGTGTTATGTTCTGTGTCTAGTGTTATGTTCTGTGTCCAGTGTTATGTTCTGTGTCCAGTGTTATGTTCTGTGTCCAGTGTTATGTTCTGTGTCAAGTTTTATGTTCTGTGTCCAGTGTTATGTTCGTGTCCAGTGTTATGTTCTGTGTCCAGTGTTATGTTCTGTGTCCAGTGTTATGTTCTGTATCCAGTGTTATGTTCTGTGTCCAGTGTTATGTTCTGTGTCCAGTGTTATGCTCTGAGTCCAGTGTTATGTTCTATGTCCAGTGTTATGTTCTGTGTCCAGTGTTATGTTCTATGTCCAGTGTTATGTTCCGTGCCCAGTGTTTTGTCCTGTGTCTAGTGTTATGTTCCTTGCCCAGTGTTATGTTCTGAGTCCAGTATTATGTTCTGAGTCCAGTGTTATGTCCTGTGCCCAGTGTTATGTTCTGTGCCAAGTGTTATGTCCTGTGTTCAGTGTTATGTTCTTAGCCCAGTGTTATGTCCTGTGTCCAGTGTTATGTTCTGTATCCAGTGTTATGTTCTGTGTACAGTGTTATGTTCTGTGTCCAGTGTTATGTTCTGTGTCCAGTGTTATGTTCTGTGTCCAGTGTTATGTTCTGTGTCCAGTGTTTTGTTCTGTGTCCAGTGTTATGTTCTGAGTCCAGTGTTATGTCCTGTGTCCAGTGTTATGTTCTGTGCCCAGTGTTATGTTCTGTGTCCAGGGTTATGTTATGTGTCCAGTGTTATGTTCTGAGTCCAGTGTTATGTTCTGTGTCCAGTGTTATGTTCTGAGTCCAGTGTTATGCCCTGTGTCCAGTGTTATGTTTTGTGTCCAGTGTTATGTTCTGTGTCTATTGTTATGTCCTGTGTCTAGTGTTATGTTCTGTGTCCAGTGTTATGTTCTGTGTCCAGTGTTGGATTCTGTGTACAGTTTTATGTTCTGTGTCCAGTGTTAAGTCCTGTGTCCAGTGTTATGTTTTGTGTCCAGTGTTATGTTCTGTGTCCAGTGTTATGTTCTGTGTCTAGTGTTATGTTCTGTGTCCAGTGTTATGTTCTGTGTCCAGTGTTATGTTCTGTGTCCAGTGTTATGTTCTGTGTCAAGTTTTATGTTCTGTGTCCAGTGTTATGTTCGTGTCCAGTGTTATGTTCTGTGTCCAGTGTTATGTTCTGTGTCCAGTGTTATGTTCTGTATCCAGTGTTATGTTCTGTGTCCAGTGTTATGTTCTGTGTCCAGTGTTATGCTCTGAGTCCAGTGTTATGTTCTATGTCCAGTGTTATGTTCTGTGTCCAGTGTTATGTTCTGTGTCCAGTGTTATGTTCTGTGTCCAGCGTTATGTTCTGTGTCCAGTGTTATGTTCTGTGTCCAGTGTTATGTTCTGTGTCCAGCGTTATGTTCTGTGTCCAGCGTTATGTTCTGTGTCCAGTGTTATGTTCTGTGTCCAGTGTTATGCTATGAGTCCAGTGTTATGTTCTGTGTCCAGTGTTATGCTCTGACTCCAGTGTTATGTTCTATGTCCAGTGTTATGTTCTGTGTCCAGTGTTATGTTCTGTGTCCAGTGTTATGTTCTGTGTCCAGCGTTATGTTCTATGTCCAGTGTTATGTTCTGTGTCCAGTGTTATGTTCTGTGTCCAGCGTTATGTTCTGTGTCCAGTGTTATGTTCTGTGTCCAGTGTTATGCTTTGAGTCCAGTGTTATGTTCTGTGTCCAGTGTTATGTTCTGTGTCCAGTGTTATGCTTTGAGTCCAGTGTTATGTTCTGTGTCCAGTGTTATGTTCTGTGTCCAGTGTTATATTCACCTGAATTCATCTGAAGAAACCTGTTGTGCTGTCAAAACGTTGTGGCAGTACATATACCCCAGTGCTGGACATATATCCCAGTGCTGGACATATATCCCAGTGCTGGACATATATCCCAGTGCTGGACATATATCTTGTTCATCAACTTGAGAACCAGTAATAATATATAACTCTCAGCGGTTGGTGAGAATAAAGTTATCTTTTTTTTCAATAGAATTTTAATGTCTCTTATTCATCTTCAGAAGCTTGAGAGGTTCATAATTAGTTTCAGCAGATACTCGTGGCTAAGTTGGTAGCGGCCTCGGCTCACATACTGAGGGACCAAGGTTCGATTTCCTGATGACAGGAAACGTTGGCCATTGTTCCATTCACCTGCTACCTCTGTTCACCCAACAGTAAGTAGGTACCTGGGAGTTAGCCATTTGGTGTGGGTGGCATCCTATGCGAGTGAATTAAAGGGTCTCCAGTAAAAATAAGCCAGAGTCTAAAGACAATTTTACTGGGTTACTCTGAGCTTCTAACTCTTCTAGTTAATAACCTAAGCAAAGTTTTCTTCCTTATGTCAGGTTTAAGCAACGTGAAAGCAAGACTGAGGCGTGGTGAGGCGTGGTGAGGCGTGGTGAGGCGCGGTCAAGAGTCATGTTGGACAAGGTGGTGAAGCTGCCGTAACTTCCTACTTACTATTCTATTGTGAACTTTAATGTCTGCAGTCCAGGGAGCTGTGTCTACGATACTCTGCCTCCTATGTCTGCAGTCCAGGGAGCTGTGTTTACGATACTCTGCCTCCTATGTCTGCAGTCCAGGGAGCTATGTCTACGATAGTCTGCCTCCTATGTCTGCAGTCCAGGGAGCTGTGTCTACGATAGTCTGCCTCCTATGTCTGCAGTCCAGGGAGCTGTGTCTACGATACTCTGCCTCCTATTTCTGCAGTCCAGGGAGCTGTGTTTACGATAGTCTGCCTCCTATGTCTGCAGTCCAGGGAGCTGTGTCTGCGATACTCTGCCTCCTATGTCTGCAGTCCAGGGAGCTGTGTCTACGATAGTCTGCCTCCTGTGTCTGCAGTCCAGGGAGCTGTTTGTTCTGGTATCTGTGCACCGTCACAGTCAGGGATTTTCTTATGCTGAACTTAGATTCAGTACATAAGAACATAAGAACGAAGGAACACTGCAGCAGGCCTACTGGCCCATGCGAGGCAGGTCCAAGCCTCCTACCGGCTTAAGCCAATGCACCCAACCTAGTCAGCTCAGGTCACATTGACTTAAGGGAGGAACACGGCAACCGACCTGGTAGCACAAGCTATCAGGTCCAACTCACACCCACCCACATCCACTCATGTATCTACCCAACCTATTTTTAAAGCTACACAACGTTCTGGCCTCTATAACTGTACTTGGGAGTTTGTTCCACTCATCCACAACTCTATTACCAAACCAGTACTTTCCTATATCCTTCCTGAATCTGAATTTTTCCAACTTAAAACCATTGCTGCGAGTCCTGTCTAGGCTAGATAATTTCAGCACACTATTTGCATCCCCTTTATTTATTCCTGTCTTCCATTTATACACCTCAATCATATCCCCCCTAATTCTACGTCTTTCTAGAGAGTGCAGATTCAGGGCCCTTAGTCTATCCTCATAGGGAAGGTTTCTGATACGTGGGATCAACTTTGTCATCCTCCTTTGTACATTTTCCAGAGCATTTATATCCATTCTGTAATACGGTGACCAAAACTGTGCAGCATAATCTAAATGAGGCCTAACCAAGGATGTATAGAGTTGAAGAACAACCTGAGGACTCCTATTATTTATGCTTCTTGATATGAAGCCAAGGGTTCTTAATCAGTGGTGACCTGTACTTAACTCAGTGGTGACCTGTACTTAACTCAGTGGCGACCTGTACTTAACTCTGTGAAGAAGTGTCTTGTTTGCTCCCGTGGACTGAACCAAGATGCCCTCCATCGAGCAACTTTACCAGCAACTTAAGGAAGAATTGAGGGCAGCGAAGATGGAGATACGGCGATTGACCGAGGAAAACAAGAGGATTCGTAGTAGTCCTCCTGTTTCGAGTCCTCAGGTCAAGAAGGGATCGTGGTCAGTGGCTGGACAGCAGGGGACGACGAAGTTGACGATCAAGAAGACGAATGGAAAGCCAGAAACGATGAAGAAGAAAGAGACTGCTGTGGAAACTCCCGTGGAAACCTCCAACGCATTCTCGGTGCTACCCGACGAATGTGAGTCGACTACTGGGATCGTCACGACGAACGACAACAAGGAAGGTAAGAATATTGTTGTTGTTGGGGATAGCCAGGTTAGATACATGGATAGGGCATTCTGCTTGAAGGACAGGAGTAGGAGACAAATGGTATGCTTTCCTGGGGCTGGGATGGAGGACATTGTTAGCCGGCTTGACAACATCATGAACGGTAATGGGATCAATCCTATTATTTGCCTCAGTGCTGGAGGCAATGATGTATGCAAGCGAAGAAGTGAGGATTTAGTTAGAAAGTTCAGGACAGCTATAGACATGATTAGGAAGAAGGGGGGGCGGCCTGTTATATGTGGCATTTTGCCAAGAAGAGGTGTTGGTAATGAATGGTTGTCCAGAGCAATTGGTATTAATTGTTGGCTGGATAAACACTGTAAGGATAATGCAGTACCATTCATTGACAACTGGGACAACTTCTATGACCGAAATGACATGTATGCCAGGGATGGGGTTCACTTATCCAGGGCAGGTGTGGGTTTTCTTGCTAACTCAGTTGAGGGGGTTGTTAGGACTTTAAACTAGGATTAGTTAGAGGTATGGGTTTAGAAATGATTAATAATAAGTATGGATATATTGACTTATGCTCTGATATTAAGAATCATAATAGTAACTGTCATGGAGTAACTCTGGGTAATGATAATTTCAGAAATTGTGTAAAAACAAAGATGAATAGGAAAAATGTGCAGAAGAAAAAACATATGATGGTATTTTATGCTAACAGTCGAAGTGCAAGAAATAAAATTAATGAACTACGTTTGGTAGCATGTGCTGGGAACTTTGATATCATTGCATTAACTGAAACGTGGTATGATTTAAAGAGTCGGGATATGACTGCTGAGTGTAATATTCAGGGATTTAAGTTGTTCAATGTGGATAGATGTAATGGGAAGGGGGGAGGAGTTGCATTGTATGTTCGAGAAAATATTAATTGTTGCATAAAAACAGGTATAAAAATAGATGGAGCAATAACAGAGTCTGTTTGGGTAGAGTTCGTGGAGGGTCAAGAAAAATTAATTCTAGGTGTAATATACCGACCTCCAGGCTTGGATCACGATAGAGGGAGACTTCTTTGGGACGAAATTGTTAGGGCTTCTGGACACAGTAACATAGTCATAGTAGGGGACTTTAACTTTAGCCAAATTGACTGGAATTCTTTGACAGGTAATCTAGAGTCCAGTGACTTCATGGAAACAGTTCAGGACTGTTTTCTGAAACAGAGTGTATCTGAGCCTACCAGGGGTAATAATTTGCTAGACCTAGTCTTGTCAAATAAGGAAACACTCGTGAATAATCTGGAGATCACTGAAGAGCTTGGCGCAAGTGATCACAAATCCATCACCTTTAGCATTAATTGGGAATGCAAGAATAATGATAATACAGTAAAAATCCCTGATTTTCGTTCTGCCGATTATAATGGACTTAGGGAACATCTGTCTAATCTTGATTGGGGTTATCTAGCTAATGATTTTATTGACGATAATCATACTTATGAATATGAAGGGATCTGCTTTTATGATTGTTTTCTTAATAATGTACACAGTGCCCAGAGTATATACATTCCCCAGAGAGAAATTAGGTCTAATAATAACGATCCCAAATGGGTTAACAGGAGGCTAAAGCATCTATTAGGGGAGAAAAGGGGAATTTATAGGCGCATCAGAAGAGGAGAGGTTAACCTTACTGACCAATATGTTCAGCTTAAAAGAGATGTAAAAAAGGCGATTAGAAAGGCTAAACGTGACTATGAAATTAGAGTTGCTAATGAATCAAAGACTAATCCAAAGGGGTTCTTTCAAGTGTATAGGACGAAGGTGAAGGAAAAAGTAGGACCTCTGAAATCTGGGAATGGACAGCTGACGGATAATGAACTAGAAATGTGTTCCTTATTTAATGACTATTTTTTGTCAGTTTTTACACAGGAATATGTAAATGAGATTCCAGTAATTAACAATTATTTAGTTGTTAGGTAAGACACATATGCAACAGTTAGGTATCTTTATTTCGAAACGTTTCGCCTACACAGTAGGCTTCTTCAGTCGAGTACAGAAAAGTTGATAGAAGCAGAAGATACTTGAAGACGATGTAATCAGTCCATCACCCTTAAAGTGATGGACTGATTACATCGTCTTCAAGTATCTTCTGCTTGTGCAAGAAAGGTATAAAATACCGACAATATGAAAGTTAAGACACATGTGCAACATCTGGATATCTTTATTGTAGTAGACGTTTCGCCATCCAGTGGCTTTATCAATACAGATTCTAGGACATAATAGGAAGACAGTAGAACTATATACAAAAGATGAGGTAATCAGTCCCTCGGCCTTGGAGTTAGTGTTCACAGCATCGTTGTGGAGGAGAATATGGAGCAAAGACAACGAACGAACGAAAGTTCAGGTAAGATCCCAAATGGGATGAGCGGGGAAGACGGGACAGACGAAGAATAGTGCTGGAGAGGAGTGTTCTTAGTTGTAGAAATAGAGCCAGGGCTTAACCCAGCAGCTAAGTCGATCGTGGGACAGACAATGAGAACACACATAGCAGGCTCTTCTCTTGGGACTCCGGTGGGTGAGTGGGGAAGTGTAGACAGACGATGAACAGTCGTGAGAAGAAGGTCTTGAGTTGTAGATGAAAGAGCCAGGGCTAAACCCAGCTGCGTGGCACTGCGAGGCAGTGTAGAGAGGGCATGTTGAGGACATAGAGGAGAGAGCAGACTGCAGACAGTGCTCGCCGACTGATATGCTACAGGCTGAGGTGAAGAGCTGGTTTGTACGTCAGGTGTTGGGAAGGGTGTTGTGTGTTTGGCTACACTTCGCTGGTGATGGAGCCACTCTTGAGTCTTTTGAAGTCTCTCTTGGACATGTGGAAAAGTTGCATTCTGAGGTTGGAGCAGTTCAGATTCGCCACGAGGTAAGATAGTGCGTTTTCAAAAGGAATTTGGTGAGGTTTGGTGCAGGTGTACTTAACAGCTCCTTCTTTCATTAAGTGGAGCATATCAGCTGCGCTCATTTCGGTCGGGAGGTTGGGGGTGGTGTAGAAGGTTAGAGACCCATTAAAGGCTTGGCTTAGGTAACGGTTGCCTGTGGTTTCTTCCTCGACTACTACTTCGTCGTTGTCCGAGGGTTGTTCATAATGTTCTGGTACTATTTCGTCTTCTGTGACTGTGTTGAGAGGAGGCAGGGAGTGTTGGTCGGTCGTGATTTGTTGGGCTGGTGGTGGGTGGTGAGAGGTGGCAGTAGACGGTGGTGTTGGTTCTGGAGTAGAGTCTTGGTCAGAGATACGAGTAGGACCAGGGGTTGAGGTGAAGTTAACAATGTCTGGAATTAGCTTGAGGAGGTCTTGTGATGGTGGCGAGTCTGGAAAGTTGAAGTTTGGCATGTTGTTTAGGCGAAACAGTTCATTGATTGTTGTGTTGAATGAGCCAGGGTTTGCAGCATTAGTAAGGTGTGCATACATCATACAGTATAGCACCTTGGATGGAGCAGCGTCAGGAAGAGCAGAGAGGGACAGGCTGGGTGGAGACGATTGTTGTGTAGCTTGAAGGAGTTCGGTGGTATCTGATTGAATTTTTTGCAATGGCGGCGTATGTTGGCGATTTAGGGTTGTTCTTCTTGGTTTCTTCAATGATTTTCTTAGACAGGACTTCTTTACGTAGAGGGCATTTTGCTGCAAGGGTGTGGTGAGTACCCTTGCAGTTAAGGCAGGTAGGAGAGGTAGTGGTAGTAGAACATTCCTTGAAGTCATGGCCGTCTTTACCGCAGTTTGTGCAGTACTTCTTCCCTTTCAGAGGACAGTCAGGCGTTGAGTGGTGATAGGAGTAGCAGGTCCAGCATGGAGAGATGTGGGCGAAACGTTCGGGTTCTATGTGACTTGGATGGATATGATAGTAGGAGATAGCTAGGCCGTCAGACAATGCTCTAGTAGCCATCTCGTTGTTGGAGAACATAAGAAGAACATAAGAACGAAGGAACACTGCAGAAGGTCTACTGGCCCATGCGAGGCAGGTCCAAGTCTCCTACCGCCTTAAGCCAATGCACCCAACCTAGTCAGGTCAGGTCACATTGACTTAAGGGAGGAACACGGCAACCGACCTGGTAGCACAAGCTATCAGGTCTAACTCACACCCACCCACATCTACTCATGTATTTATCCAACCTATTTTTAAAGCTACACAACGTTCTGGCCTCTATAACGGTACTTGGGAGTTTGTTCCACTCATCCACAACTCTATTACCAAACCAGTACTTTCCTATATCCTTCCTGAATCTGAATTTTTCCAACTTAAAACCATTGCTGCGAGTCCTGTCTAGGCTAGATATTTTCAGCACACTATTTACATCCCCTTTATTTATTCCTGTCTTCCATTTATACACCTCAATCATATCCCCCCTAATTCTACGTCTTTCTAGAGAGTGCAGTTTCAGGGCCCTTAGTCTATCCTCATAGGGAAGGTTTCTGATACATGGGATCATCTTTGTCATCCTCCTTTGTACATTTTCCAGAGAATTTATATCCATTCTGTAATACGGTGACCAAAACTGTGCAGCATAATCTAAATGAGGCCTAACCAAGGATGTATAGAGTTGAAGAACAACCTGAGGACTCCTATTATTTATGCTTCTTGATATGAAGCCAAGGATTCTATTAGCTTTATTGCGAACACTTATGCACTGTTGTCTTGGTTTCAGATTACTGCTAACCAGAACTCCTAAATCTTTTTCGCAATCCGTAATATTAAGATCTACATTATTTAGTTTATATGTGGCATGGTTATTGTCCTGTCCAACATTTAGAACTTTGCATTTGTCTATATTAAACTGCATCTGCCACTTCTCCGACCACTGCATCAGTCTATTCAAATCTTCCTGGAGTGCTCGAATGTCCTCGTCAGAATGAATTCGACGGCCTATTTTGGTGTCATCGGCAAACTTGCCGATGTCGCTCTTTATGCCCTCATCTATGTCGTTTATGTAGATTGTGAACAGCAGGGGGCCCAACACTGACCCCTGTGGAACACCGCTCGTGACGCTTCCCCACTCTGATTTCTCCCCATTTATGCAAACTCTCTGCTGCCTATTTGTCAACCATGCCTCTATCCAGGAAAAAATTTCTCCTCCTATTCCATGTGCTTTAATTTTCCTCAATAGTCTCTGATGTGGGACCCTGTCAAAAGCCTTACTGAAGTCCATATACACAATATCATATTCATTACCATGATCTACCTCCTCAAATACCTTAGTGAAAAAAGTTAATAAATTCGTAAGGCAGGAACGCCCCTTTGTAAAACCATGCTGAGATTCGTTGATTAATTTATGCTTTTCAAGGTGGCTACGAACTGCCTCGGCAATTATTGATTCCATAAATTTTCCCACTATGGAGGTTAGGCTTATTGGTCTATAGTTCGAAGCTAAGGACCTGTCACCTGTTTTGAAAATAGGTATCACATTTGCCATTTTCCACTTATCTGGCACCATGCCAGTTTGTAGTGATATGTTGAAAAGATTAGCCAAAGGTGTGCTAAGCTCCTCTTTACATTCCTTTAGAACCCTTGCATACAGTTCATCAGGGCCTGGGGATTTGTTAGGTTTTAATTTATCTATTTGCCTAAGGACCATGTCACTTGTGACCCTAATAGTGCACAGTTTATTATCGTCCTGTTCTACATAATTTATCATTACTGGAATATCGCTGGTATCCTCCTGTGTAAAAACTGAGAGGAAGTATGTGTTAAAAATTCTACACATTTCCTTATCACTGTCAGTGAGCTGACCCGAGGAACTTTTGAGTGGGCCTATCTTGTCCCTGATCTTACTTCTGTATACCTGAAAGAATCCTTTTGGGTTAGTCTTCGATTCTTTTGCAACTTTAACCTCATAATCTCTTTTTGCTTTTCTAATTCCCTTTTTTATTTCTCTCTTTAACTGAATATATCGATTTCTTAATTGCCCCTCTCCTCTTTTGATTTGCCTATATATGCCTCTCTTTTGACCAATCAGATATTTTAATCTATTGTTCATCCATTTAGGATCATTTTTGTTTGATCTGATTTCCCTATTTGGAACATAATTTGACTGAGCAGCTAGAACTATGCCCTGGAAAGCATCATATCGGCAACCATCACCACCTACCTGACCCTTAGTCAGGTCATTCCAGTTCAGCCCACCTAAGTAATTTTTCAGTCCTATGAAATCAGCCAAGCGAAAGTCAGGGACGGAGACTTGATTGCCATTATTAGGGGAATTCCATGATATATTAAAACTGAGTGATTTGTGATCACTCTCCCCAAGCTCATCATTAACCTCAAGATTATTAATTAGTGTTTCCCTACCGGCAAGAACCAAGTCAAGGAGGTTATTTCCCCTAGTTGGCTCTGTCACAAACTGTTTTAAAAAACAATCCTGGATCGTATCAAGAAAGTCACCTGACTCTAAATTTCCTGTCAAATTGCTCCAGTCAATCTGTCTATAGTTGAAATCTCCCATTAGCACAACATTTTCGTATGTAGATGCCTTACGAATTTCGTCCCATAGAAGTTTACTGCACTCCCTATCAAGATTTGGGGCCCTGTAAATCACACCCAAAATTAGTTTTTCTCGGCCCTCGAGAAGCTGTAACCAAACAGATTCAGTGGCTGACGCTTCTAATTTAATATCTTGTCTAACACAACAATTTAAATTGTCTCTGACATACATCGCTACTCCACCACCTTTCCTGTTGACCCTGTCAGTGTGGAATAATTTATAGCCTTGTATGTGACATTCAGAGGGCATCTCTCTATCTTTCAGATTGAGCCAGGTCTCTGTTATAGCAATAATATCTATGTTTCCTGCACTTGCAATTAATCTTAGCTCATCTATCTTATTTCTAACACTCCTGCTATTAGTATAGTAAACCTTAAGGGAGCTAGTCCCTTGCTGCCCTCTGCTGTCCCCCTTTGTTTGCTGACCTGTTCTATTGTCTTTATTTATAACTTCATGCTGAATGCCTTTTATACATTTACTGTTTCCAACCCTAGTGTTGCAACCTGCTTGTTTCCCACACACACCCATACCTCTATCTTCCATCAGTTTAAAATCATAGGCATTTCACCAATGGCCTTCTCAATCGAGTCTGCAAGTGCTACCACCCCTGACCCAGAGAGATGTACCCCATCCCTTGCATACATATCATGTTTGCCATAAAAGTTGTTCCAGTTGTCAATGAATGGGATTGCAAGTTCCTTGCAGTATCTGTCTAGCCAGCAATTTACACCAATTGCCCTAGACAACCATTCATTTCCTACTCCCCTTCTAGGCAAGATGCTACATATGATTGGGATCCCTCCCTTAGACTTAATGAAATCTATAGCTGACCTGTACTTATCTAGCAGCTCTTCTCTCCTACCCTTCCCAATATCATTTCCACCAGCACTGAGACAGATAATGGGCTTGTTCCCATTACCTGACATGATATTATCCAGCCTGTTGACAATGTCCCCAACACCAGCTCCAGGGAAGCACACTCTATCTCTCATCTTCTTATTCCTATTACAAAAAGCACGGTCAATATATCTTACCTGAGAGTCACCAACCACAAGAATGCGCTTACCTTCATTAGCAGGGGCAGTAGTACCCTTACCTTCACTGGCCACTGAAGTACATTCATCCTGGAGAACAGAGAAGCGATTTCCTACCTTCAGATCTTCACTCTTAACTTTCCTTATTCTGATGCGCCTCCCATTACTGTGAACAACTCGCCACTTGTAGCAGGTGCTGGGCTGCACCTCACTGCTGGTAGCCGTTGCTACCTCCCCAACTACAGCCTCCTTACAGCGAGAGACAGACTGCACCTCACTGCTAGAAGTCTCATTCCCCACAACTCCAGCCACCTCACACTCTCTCCCAGACCCATTGAGGTGGACCTTCAGCCTCCTAATCTCCTCCTGGAGAAGCAAGACCTCCTCCTTCAACTCTCCAACCTCAGTTTTTAAAACACTGCAGAAGCAAGCCATGCTTTGTAACCGTCCACGCTAATCCCCAAAGCAGCTCAGGGTCTGTGACCTCACGTGACGACTGACCACTGACGACTGACGACTGACCACTGACGACTAGTAGTTAGCTTGATCATTGTAGAGGCGTTGGGGATTTTGGTGATAAGTTCAATCGACGCCCAGGTATTTTGTTCCTCGATAGAGGTCTTGAGATCCTCAGTCGATAAAGAAGTGACGAGTTTGTCCAGCCGTTTGACGAAAACGGAACGTTTCGCCAGCAAAAAAGGTGAAGGGGAGATGGTGAACTGTCGGTCTCTGAGGGTTTTCATAGAGGTGTCGGCGATCAGCTTTGTGGCTTCATAATCGTCAGTGCAGACGACGATGAATGAGTCTTTCGTCGAGTGGATGGCTGTAAATTTTACTTGTAGGCAGGTCTTCACAGCGGCAGCAAGGGCAAGTTTAGTAGAGTCATTTATTACTCCACTGTTGGGTTTGATCCTTACACGGTTTGCAAGCATCATGAAGGAGTAAGTCAGGCGCTGGTACGATGACTATAGGTTCCCTTCCCCGACGGGGATCGAAGGAACACTTCTTGAGGTGAGGAGCGACTGTGTCTTACGATG
>NC_091293.1:3631964-3634464 GCF_038502225.1 Cherax quadricarinatus
TGAGGAAAGATAGAAGGGGCAGAGGGGGAGGTGGAGTTGCTCTGCTCGTAAAAAACAGATGGAAATTCGAGAAAATGGAAGGAATAGATGAGACGGGAGAGACTACATAGTAGGTACACTTCAGTCTGGGGAACACAAAGTGGTCATTGCAGTGATGTATAATCCACCACAGAACTGCAGGAGGCCAAGAGAGGAATATGAAGAGAGCAACAGAGCAATGGTGGACACACTTGCTGAGGTGGCAAGAAGAGCTCACTCCAGCAGAGCAAAGTTGCTGGTTATGGGGGATTTCAACCACAGGGAGATTGACTGGGAAAACCTGGAGCCACATGGGGGTCCCGAAACATGGAGAGCCAGGATGTTGGACGTGGTGCTGGAAAACCTCATGCACCAACATGTTAAGGACACTACCAGAGTGAGAGGGGAGGATGAACCAGCAAGATTGGACCTTGTGTTCACCCTGGGCAGCTCAGACATTGAGGACATCAAGTATGAGAGTCCCCTAGGAGCTAGCGACCACGTGGTTCTGTGCTTTGAATACATAGTAGAGCTGCAAGTGGAGAGAATAACAGGAGTTGAATGGGAAAAGCCTGACTATAAAAGAGGGGACTACATAGGGTTGAAGAACTTCCTGCGGGAGGTCCAGTGGGACAGAGAACTGGCAGGAAAGCCAGTAAATGAAATGATGGAATATGTAACAACAAAATGCAAGGAGGCAGTGGAAAGGTTTATTCCCAAGGGCAACAGTAACAACGGGAAGACCAGAACGAGCCCCTGGTTTACCCGACGGTGTAAGGAGGCAAAAACAAAGTGCAATAGAGAATGGAAAAAGTACAGAAGGCAGAGAACACACGAAAATAGGGAGATCAGTCGCAGAGCCAGGAATGAGTATGCACAGGTAAGGAGGGAGGCCCAGCGACAGTATGAAAATGACATAGCATCGAGAATCAAGACTGACCCGAAACTGTTGTATAGCCACATCAGGAGGAAGACAACAGTCAAAGACCAGGTGATCAGATTAAGGACAGAAGGTGGAGAACTCACAAGAAATGATCAGGAGGTATGTGAGGAGCTGAACAGGAGATTTAAGGAAGTTTTTACAGTAGAGACAGGAAGGGCTGTGGGAAGACAGCACAGAAGGGAACATCAAGAGGGAATATACCAACAAGTGTTGGATGACATACGAACAACTGAGGAGGAGGTGAAGAAGCTCTTAAGTGACCTTGACACCTCAAAGGCGATGGGACCGGACAACATCTCCCCATGGGTCCTTAGAGAAGGAGCAGAGATGCTGTGCGTGCCTCTAACCACAATCTTCAACACATCCCTTGAAACTGGGCAACTACCTGAGAAATGGAAGACAGCTAATGTAGTCCCCATATTTAAGAAAGGAAACAGAAACGAGGCACTAAACTACAGACCTGTGTCTCTGACATGTATTGTGTGCAAAGTCATGGAGAAGATTATCAGGAGGAGAGTGGTCGAACACCTGGAAAGGAACAAGATTATAAATGAAAACCAGCATGGGTTCATGGAAGGCAAATCTTGTATCACAAACCTCCTGGAGTTTTATGACAAGGTAACAGAAGTAAGACACGAGAGAGAGGGGTGGGTAGATTGCGTTTTCCTAGACTGCAGGAAGGCCTTTGACACAGTTCCCCACAAGAGATTAGTGCAGAAGCTGGAGGATCAGGCGCATGTAAAAGGGAGGGCACTGCAATGGATAAGGGAATACCTGACAGGGAGGCAGCAACGAGTCATGGTACGTGAAGAGGTATCACAGTGGGCGCCTGTTACGAGCGGGGTCCCACAGGGGTCAGTTCTAGGACCAGTGCTATTTTTGATATATGTGAACGACATGATGGAAGGAATAGACTCTGAAGTGTCCCTGTTCGCAGATGACGTGAAGTTGATGAGAAGAATTAAATCGGACGAGGATGAGGCAGGACTGCAAAGAGACCTGGACAGGCTGGACATGTGGTCCAGTAACTGGCTTCTCGAATTCAATCCAGCCAAATGCAAAGTCATGAAGATTGGGGAGGGGCAAAGAAGACCGCAGACAGAGTATAGGCTAGGTGGACAAAGACTACAGACCTCACTCAGGGAGAAAGACCTTGGGGTGACCATAACACCGAGCACATCACCGGAGGCACACATCAACCAAATAACCGCTGCAGCATACGGGCGCCTGGCAAACCTGAGAATAGCGTTCCGATACCTTAATAAGGAATCGTTCAAGACACTGTACACTGTGTATGTTAGGCCCATACTGGAGTATGCAGCACCAGTCTGGAACCCACACCTGGTCAAGCACGTCAAGAAGTTAGAGAAAGTACAAAGGTTTGCAACAAGGCTAGTCCCAGAGCTCAAGGGAATGTCGTACGAGGAAAGGTTAAGGGAAATCGGACTGACGACACTGGAGGACAGAAGGGTCAGGGGAGACATGATAACGACATACAAGATACTGCGGGGAATAGACAAGGTGGACAGAGATAGGATG
>NC_091293.1:3639464-3649464 GCF_038502225.1 Cherax quadricarinatus
TTTTTAAGACAGGAGATGGTGGAGGTGGAGACGTAACTTTAATATGATCAGTCCCTGAGCCTTGATAAGAATATATCTTTGAAGAGTTTCGAGAATTTGTCTGCTCGTTTGGTGCTTGCCTGGTCACCCAAGCTATTACTGCTGGTGGCCCGTTGACAAACTTATCCAGCCTGGTTGATCTGGCTCCTGGTGAAGATACTTGTCCAGGTGTTCACTTCCTTAGTCATGAAAGAAAGCGTTCAGTGTGTATGTGTGTGTGTGTGTGTGTGTGTGTGTGTGTGTGTGTGTGTGTGTGTGTGTGTGTGTGTGTGTGTGTGTGTGTGTGTGTGTGTGTGTGTGTGTGTATGTGTGTGTGTGTGTGTGTGTGTGTGTGTGTGTGTGTGTGTGTGTGTGTGTGTGTGTGTGTGTGTGTGTGTGTGTGTGTGTGCGTGTGTGTGTGTGTGTGTGTGCGCCTGTGTGTCTCTGTGTATCTGTGTGTCTGTGTGTGTCTGTGTCTGTGTGTACACAACAAACCCACCCAATTAGCCTAGCAAGTTTACTGCCACCAATAAAGCTCTGTAATTGTAGGTGAAACAGAAGCCTAGGTGAAGCAAAGAAGATGGAATAGAAGCTTAGGTGAAGCAAGGAAGGTGAAACAGAAGCTTTGGTGAAGCAAGGAAGATGAAATAGAAGCTTAGGTGAAGCAAGGAAGGTGAAACAGAAGCTTTGGTGAAGCAAGGAAGGTGAAACAGAAGCTTAGGTGAAGCAAGGAAGATGAAATAGAAGCTTAGGTGAAGCAAGAAAGGTGAAACAGAAGCTTAGTTCAAGCAAGGAAGGTGAAACAGAAGCTTTGGTGAAGCGAGGAAGGTGAAACAGAAGCTTAGGTGAAGCAAGGAAGATGAAATAGAAGCTTAGGTGAAGCAAGGAAGGTGAAACAGAAGCTTAGGTGAAGTGACGAAGGTGAAACAGAAGCTTAGGTGAAGCAAGGAACGTGAAACAGAAGCTTAGGTGAAGCAAGGAAGGTGAAACAGAAGCTTAGTTGAAGCAAGGAAGGTGAAACAGAAGCTTAGGTGAAGCAAGAAAGGTGAAACAGAAGCTTAGTTAAAGCAAGGAAGGTGAAACAGAAGCTTTGGTGAAGCAAGGAAGGTGAAACAGAAGCTTTGGTGAAGCAAGGAAGGTGAAACAGAAGCTTAGTTGAAGCAATGAAGATGAAATAGAAACTTAGGTGAAGCAAGGAAGGTGAAACAGAAGCTTTGGTGAAGCAAGGAAGATGAAATAGAAGCTTAGGCGAAGCAAGGAAGGTGAAACAGAAGCTTAGGTGAAGCGAAGAAGGTGAAACAGAAGCTTAGGTGAAGCAAGGAACGTGAAACAGAAGCTTAGGTGAAGCAAGGAAGGTGAAACAGAAGCTTTGGTGAAGCAAGGAAGATGAAATAGAAGCTTAGATGAATCAAGGAAGGTGAAACAGAAGCTTAGATGAATCAAGGAAGGTAAAACAGAAGCTTAGGTGAAGCAAGGAAGGTAAAATAGAAGCTTAAGTGAAGCAAGGAAGGTGAAACAGAAGCTTAGGTGAAGCAAGGAAGGTAAAATAGAAGCTTAAGTGAAGCAAGGAAGGTGAAACAGAAGCTTAGGTGAAGCAAGGAATTTAAAATAGAAGCTTAAGTGAAGCAAGCAAGGTGAAACAGAAGCTTAGGTGAAGCAAGGAATTTAAAATAGAAGCTTAAGTGAAGCAAGCAAGGTGAAACAGAAGCTTAGGTGAAGCGAGGAAGGTGAAACAGAAGCTTAGGTGAAGCAAGAAAGGTGAAACAGAAGCTTAGGTGAAGTAAGAAAGGTGAAACACAGGTGGTGTTGCAACATAACTGTTACTTGGGTGATGGAAGGAACCTAAACATATGGTAGAAAAGAATAGTAGCCTAGATATTACGAAGGTGAAGATAGGAACCTTAGATAATACCATGTTAAAGATAAGAACCTAGATATTACCATGGTGATGGTAGGTACTTAGATATTACCTTGGTAATGGTAGGAACTTAGATATTACCATGTTGATTGTAGGAAATTAGATATTACCATAGTGATGGCAGGAACTTAGATATTACCATGGTGATGGTAGGAACTTAAATATTACCTTGGTGATGGTAGGAACTTAGATATTACCATGGTGATGGTAAGTACTTAGATAATATCATGGTGATAGTAGGATCCTAGATATTGCCTGACTGAAGGAAGGAACCGAAATAAGTAAATGTATTTAGGTCGCTTCGCCGCCCGGAAGGTTCTCCTTTTATTTCATAACCGTAGCCTCCTTTACCTCAACACGCGCAAGCTGTGGAAGTAATCATATATGTATATATATGCGTGCATGCATGTGCATTTTTCATGATTGTTCAACCAAATCGAAGCTGGAAATTTGAAGCCGATTGGAAAAGTCATTGTCCAGTCTTGTCGCGGATTGCAACGAGTACAAATATTTCTGTTTTTTTTTTAACTATCTTACTGTACAGATACATTTTCTCCGTGCAGAAACAAAAACAGCAAATGATTGCGCAGACGGTGCAACATACCTTAAATCAAAGTAGGGGCGCCATTAATACATTAACAGAAAACACAACAAGTGTCCGGGGTACGAGACTGTTCAACAGCCTCCCACCAGGCATTAGGGGAATTACCAATAGACCCCTGGCTGCCTTCAGGAGGGAGCTGGGCAGATATCTAAAGTCAGTACCCGATCAGTCCTACGTACTGTTGGTCGTAAGTTGTACTACGTGCGGCCAGCAATAGTAGCCTGGTAAAGAACTAGTCAAGAACTGGTCAAGGACTGATCAAGGACTGATCAAGGACTGATCTAGGAATACGCCGAGGGGGCACTGACCCCCGGAACACCCTCTAGGTAGGTACTATTAAGGTTTGGCTCGTAAGATACATCCGTAACATGCATCTGTAAGATACATCTGTAAGATACATCAGTAAAATACATCAGCAAGATACATCCATAAGATACATCAGACATTCAGTACAGAAGCTTTGGCTCAGTAGACCTCGCCCTGTGCAGTCGCAGGTCTGACTCATCTTTCCAGTCTCTCTACGACTTATCTTTTCAGTCTCTCACTATCGTTCAGTCATCGCGTTTACTCTTTCATGATGCTTGCTCATCGTGTAAAGATTAAGCTGTCCAGTGGAGTTATCAATGACTCTAACAAACTTGCCCTTGCTGCCACTGTCAAGACTTGCTTGCAGGTAAAATTTACAGCTATCCACGCTTTGAAAGACTCCTTCATTGTCGTCTGAACTGACGATAATGAACCTTTGAAACTTACGGACGACACCACAGTGAAGACACTCGGTTACCGACAATTCAACGTCTCTCCTTCACCTCTCCTGCTGGCAAAACGTTCTGTTTTCGTCAAACTGTTTTCGTCAACTGCTGACCTGAAGACCTCTATCGAGGAACAAAACACTTTGGCCTCGATTGACAACATGAAAATTCCAAACGCCTCTTCAGTGGTCAAACTTACCTTTTCCAGCATCGATATGGCAACCAAAGCGCTTTCTGATGGCCTAGCCATCCACTACTTACCATATTCATCCACGACACATCAAACCAGAACATTTTGCTCATGTCTCACCCTGCTGGAACTGTTATTCTTACCACCACTCGATCACTGACTGTCCCATTAAAAACAAGAAGTTCTGTTCCAACTGCGGAAAGGACAGTCATGATTTCAAAGCATGTCCCACCACCACTGCCATTCCAACCTGCCTTAACTGCAAGAGTACTCATCTTACCTTTGCAGCCAAATGCCCATTAGGGAAGGAAGTGCTCTCTATGAAGATCGAAGAAGCTAAGAAGAGCAGCCCCAAATCACCGACATATGCCGCCATAACAAAATTGCAGTCTAATACCAAGAAAATTCTTCAACCTACTCAACAGTCATCTCTATCCAGCACCTCCCTCTCTATATTTCCGGACGCGGCTCCCTGCAAGGTGCTGTATTGCATGGAGCCAACCCAGACACCTTCAGTGCCACCATTAATGAACTATTCCGACTTAATAACATGCCAGCCTTTGTCTTCCCAGACTCCACACTTTCAGCTGACGTCCTCCGGGTTCTCCCTAACGTCGTTAACTTCACTACTTCTGCTGACCTGTCTTCTTCTACCCAAGCAATTGTTCCTGCACCTTCCACAACCACCGACACCACAGCTCTTGCTGCCTCGACCACCACCTCTCACACTCCAGAACCCACCAATGAGAGCACTCCAGTCAATCCCACCAATGAGAGCACTCCAGTCAATCTCACCAATGAGGAGCCACCACCTACTTCCACCACCACTTTTACTACTGACCATTCAGCTCCTTCACCTCCACCGCTTGAACTTTTACCACAAGCATCACCAATACCTAAAGAAATAGAAGAAGAAACAAATGTTAGAACAACTGAACCCAACATTTTCCTAGTGCATAATCCACTCGACTTGTCGTTGTATGCAACTGTAGCAGTCCATCGCATAAAATATGGAGTTATCAAGTATACTGTTGCTCCTGGCTGTGAACATCATACTGTAACTGGCCTACTGGAAGACCTACCTGCCGACTCCACTCACCTGATCAAAATTACCCTAATATCAAAATCTGCACACAAAAGACTCCAAGGCGGCTCCAAGACTGGAAAATGGAATTAATAAGGACACAGCTATGAAGAAATATCACCAACCAATCACGACGTATTTGCCACCTTCCTTCAACTTGAAACGAACAATCAACTCAAAGTTTACCCTTCCTCTCCATCGTTGCCTTCCTGCTGATCTCCAGCCACCAATTACCCTCCAGTTCAAGACATACTCACAGTTCAAGATTCAGCCTGCACACCTTGCTTCTCGTGTCTTCTATATAGCTATCCACTCCTGATTTTGCAGTCTACCCTACGAGCGCCTAGCTGCTGGGTTAAGCTCTGGCACTTTTTCTACGACAGTGGATACTCCTCTCCAACGCTATTCTTCGCCTGTCCCGTCTTTCCCGCTCACCCCACATGCTGGTCTTACCTAAACTCTCTTGATTGCTTGAGTACAGAAGCAGGTTTAGAAAGGTAAACAGAAAGTTCTTTAAGGGGGTTCAGCAGGGGTAGAAAAGTCCTGGTATTTTTCCTCTAAAAATGGGCCTGTCTGCCCTACCCACTTTCACTCTCCTCCGTCTGCGAATTTTCACGCAAGTTTTTTTTTTTTTGTTTAATGTTTGAGTTACGTCTCTGTAAGTTTCTAGAAGTGATTAAAGGTATTCCAGGATGCTGTGGATGGGGTTCAACATCTTTGGTCTTAAGGGATGGACCTCCACTTGCCAGCTGCTCCAAGAACTTGGCCCCAATTACCGTACATCAAGAATTTGGACCAAGTTCCCATATATCAAGAATTTGGCCCGAGTTACCCTACATCAAGAATTTGGCCCTAGTTACCATACATCAAAAATTGGCCCTGGTTACCATATATCAAGATTCTGGCCTTAGGTACCATACTTCATGAATTTGGCCCTAGTTACCGTACTTCAAGAATTTGGTTTTAGTTGCCGTACATCGAGAATTTGGCCCTAGTTACCGTACACAAAAGAATTTGGTCCTAATTAACGTATATCATGAATTTGGCCCTAGTTACTGTACTCCAAGAATTTAGTCCTAGTTACCGTACAACAGTGTTCAAACATTTGAAGCTGATCGAATGAGGCCTTCTCGGGTTAAGAGAGAATTAATAATAAAATGGAGGATCAAACAACTGTAAAAGAAAAAAAATCAGGTAACCAATTAAAAGCTTTATAAAGTTTTTCTTCTTCTCTTTTTTAGTAAATGTTTACAGGAGAAGGAGTTACTAGCCCATTGCTCCCGGCATTTTAGTCGGCATTTTAGTCCTCCGTAAGCCATGCGACACGCATGGCTTACGGAGGAAAGATTCTTTTCCACTTCCCCATGGACAATAGAAGAAATAATGAAGAACAAGAGCTATTTACTTATATATATATATATAAATATATATATAAATTTTTTTTATTATTTTATTATCACACCGGCCGATTCCCACCAAGGCAGGGTGGCCCGAAAAAGAAAAACTTTCACCATCATTCACTCCATCACTGTCTTGCCAGAAGGGTGCTTTACACTACAGTTTTTAAACTGCAACATTAACACCCCTCCTTCAGAGTGCAGGCACTGTACTTCCCATCTCCAGGACTCAAGTCCGGCCTGCCGGTTTCCCTGAATCCCTTCATAAATGTTACTTTGCTCACACTCCAACAGCACGTCAAGTATTAAAAACCATTTGTCTCCATTCACTCCTATCAAACACGCTCACGCATGCCTGCTGGAAGTCCAAGCCCCTCGCACACAAAACCTCCTTTACCCCCTCCCTCCAACCCTTCCTAGGCCGACCCCTACCCCGCCTTCCTTCCACTACAGACTGATACACTCTTGAAGTCATTCTGTTTCGCTCCATTCTCTCTACATGTCCGAACCACCTCAACAACCCTTCCTCAGCCCTCTGGACAACAGTTTTGGTAATCCCGCACCTCCTCCTAACTTCCAAACTACGAATTCTCTGCATTATATTCACACCACACATTGCCCTCAGACATGACATCTCCACTGCCTCCAGCCTTCTCCTCGCTGCAACATTCATCACCCACGCTTCACACCCATATAAGAGCGTTGGTAAAACTATACTCTCATACATTCCCCTCTTTGCCTCCAAGGACAAAGTTCTTTGTCTCCACAGACTCCTAAGTGCACCACTCACTCTTTTTCCCTCATCAATTCTATGATTCACCTCATCTTTCATAGACCCATCTGCTGACACGTCCACTCCCAAATATCTGAATACGTTCACCTCCTCCATACTCTCTCCCTCCAATCTGATATTCAATCTTTCATCACCTAATCTTTTTGTTATCCTCATAACCTTACTCTTTCCTGTATTCACCTTTAATTTTCTTCTTTTGCACACCCTACCAAATTCATCCACCAATCTCTGCAACTTCTCTTCAGAATCTCCCAAGAGCACAGTGTCATCAGCAAAGAGCAGCTGTGACAACTCCCACTTTGTGTGTGATTCTTTATCTTTTAACTCCACGCCTCTTGCCAAGACCCTCGCATTTACTTCTCTTACAACCCCATCTATAAATATATTAAACAACCACGGTGACATCACACATCCTTGTCTAAGGCCTACTTTTACTGGGAAAAAATTTCCCTCTTTCCTACATACTCTAACTTGAGCCTCACTATCCTCGTAAAAACTCTTCACTGCTTTCAGTAACCTACCTCCTACACCATACACTTGCAACATCTGCCACATTGCCCCCCTATCCACCCTGTCATACGCCTTTTCCAAATCCATAAATGCCACAAAGACCTCTTTAGCCTTATCTAAATACTGTTCACTTATATGTTTCACTGTAAACACCTGGTCCACACACCCCCTACCTTTCCTAAAGCCTCCTTGTTCATCTGCTATCCTATTCTCCGTCTTACTCTTAATTCTTTCAATTATAACTCTACCATACACTTTACCAGGTACACTCAACAGACTTATCCCCCTATAATTTTTGCACTCTCTTTTATCCCCTTTGCCTTTATACAAAGGAACTATGCATGCTCTCTGCCAATCCCTAGGTACCTTACCTTCTTCCATACATTTATTAAATAATTGCACCAACCACTCCAAAACTATATCCCCACCTGCTTTTAACATTTCTATCTTTATCCCATCAATCCCGGCTGCCTTACCCCCTTTCATTTTACCTACTGCCTCACGAACTTCCCCCACACTCACAACTGGCTCTTCCTCACTCCTACAAGATGTTATTCCTCCTTGCCCTATACACGAAATCACAGCTTCCCTATCTTCATCAACATTTAACAATTCCTCAAAATATTCCTTCCATCTTCCCAATACCTCTAACTCTCCATTTAATAACTCTCCTCTCCTATTTTTAACTGACAAATCCATTTGTTCTCTAGGCTTTCTTAACTTGTTAATCTCACTCCAAAACTTTTTCTTATTTTCAACAAAATTTGTTGATAACATCTCACCCACTCTCTCATTTGCTCTCTTTTTACATTGCTTCACCACTCTCTTAACTTCTCTCTTTTTCTCCATATACTCTTCCCTCCTTGCATCACTTCTACTTTGTAAAAACTTCTCATATGCTAACTTTTTCTCCCTTACTACTCTCTTTACATCATCATTCCACCAATCGCTCCTCTTCCCTCCTGCACCCACTTTCCTGTAACCACAAACTTCTGCTGAACACTCTAACACTACATTTTTAAACCTACCCCATACCTCTTCGACCCCATTGCCTATGCTCTCATTAGCCCATCTATCCTCCAATAGCTGTTTATATCTTACCCTAACTGCCTCCTCTTTTAGTTTATAAACCTTCACCTCTCTCTTCCCTGATGCTTCTATTCTCCTTGTATCCCATCTACCTTTTACTCTCAGTGTAGCTACAACTAGAAAGTGATCTGATATATCTGTGGCCCCTCTATAAACATGTACATCCTGAAGTCTACTCAACAGTCTTTTATCTACCAATACATAATCCAACAAACTACTGTCATTTCGCCCTACATCATATCGTGTATACTTATTTATCCTCTTTTTCTTAAAATATGTATTACCTATAACTAAACCCCTTTCTATACAAAGTTCAATCAAAGGGCTCCCATTATCATTTACACCTGGCACCCCAAACTTACCTACCATACCCTCTCTAAAAGTTTCTCCTACTTTAGCATTCAAGTCCCCTACCACAATTACTCTCTCACTTGGTTCAAAGGCTCCTATACATTCACTTAACATCTCCCAAAATCTCTCTCTCTCCTCTGCATTCCTCTCTTCTCCAGGTGCATACACGCTTATTATGACCCACTTCTCGCATCCAACCTTTACTTTAATCCACATAATTCTTGAATTTACACATTCATATTCTCTTTTCTCCTTCCATAACTGATCATTTAACATTACTGCTACCCCTTCCTTTGCTCTAACTCTCTCAGATACTCCAGATTTAATCCCATTTATTTCCCCCCACTGAAACTCTCCTACCCCCTTCAGCTTTGTTTCGCTTAGGGCCAGGACATCCAACTTCTTTTCATTCATAACATCAGCAATCATCTGTTTCTTGTCATCCGCACTACATCCACGCACATTTAAGCAACCCAGTTTTATAAAGTTTTTCTTCTTCTCTTTTTTAGTAATTGTATACAGGAGAAGGGGTTACTAGCCCATTGCTCCCGGCATTTTAGTCGCCTCATACGACACGCATGGCTTACGGAGGAAAGATTCTTTTCCACTTCCCCATGGACAATAGAAGAAATAAAAAAGAACAAGAGCTATTTAGAAAAAGGAGAAAAACCTAGATGTATGTATATATATATATGCATGTGCGTGTCTGTGAAGTGTGACCAAAGTGTAAGTAGGAGTAGCAAGATATCCCTGTTATCTTAGCGTGTTTATGAGACAGAAAAAGAAACCAGCAATCCTACCATCATGCAAAACAGTTACAGGTTTTTGTTTCACAGTCATCTGGCAGGACGGTAGTACTTCCCTGGGTGGTTGCTGTCTACCAACCTACTACCTATAATATTTATATATATATTTATATATATATATATATATATATATATGTATATATATATATATATATATATATGCATGTGCGTGTCTGTGAAGTGTGACCAAAGTGTTAGTAGGAGTAGCAAGATATCCCTGTTATCTAGCGTGTTTATGAGACAGAAAAAGAAACCAGCAATCCTACCATCATGCAAAACAGTTACAGGTTTCTGTTTCACAGTCATCTGGCAGGACGGTAGTACTTCCCTGGGTGGCTGCTGCGGTATTAATGTTGCAGTTTAATGGTGTTAATGTTGCAGTTTAAAAGCTGTAGTGTAAAGCACCCTTCTGGGAAGACAGTGATGGAGTGAATGATGGTGAAAGTTTTTCTTTTTCGGGCCACCCTGCCTTGGTGGGAATCGGCCAG
>NC_091293.1:3654464-3656964 GCF_038502225.1 Cherax quadricarinatus
GTGTCAGAGACCAGGCAGCCTGTGTCAGGGACCAGGCAGCCTATGTCAGGGACCAGACAGCCTGCGTCAGGGACAAGGCAGCCTGTGTCAGAGACCAAACAGACTGCCCCAGGGGCCAGAAAGCCTATGTAAGGGACCAGACAGCCTGTGTCAGGGGCCAGACAGTCTGTGTGTCAGGGATCAGACAGTCTGTGTGCTAGGAATCAGACATCCTGTATGTTAGGGCCCAGGTAGCCTATGTGTCAGAGACCAGACACCCTGTGTCAGGAACCAGACAACCTGTGTGAGGGACCAGCCAGCCTGAGTCAGGGATCGGACAGCCTGTGTATATTTGACCAGGCAGCCTGTGTCAGGGACTAGACAACCTGTGTTAGGGATCAGATATCCTGTGTGTCAGGGTCCAGATAACCTGTGCCAGAGACCGAACAGCCTATGTGTCAGGAACCAAGCACCCTGTGTTAGGGACCAGGCAGCCTGTGTCAGGGACGAAACAGCCTGTGTATCAGGGACCGGCAGCCTGTGTCAGGTACCAGACAGCCTGTGTCAAGGACCAGGCATCCTGTGTGTTTGGGAACAGACAGCCTGTGTCAGGGATCAGACTGCCTGTGTTAGGGATCATACATCATGTGTCAGAGTTCAGGCAGCCTGTGTCAGGGTCGAAACAGCCTGTGTATTAGGGACCAGGCAGCCTGTGTTAGGTACCAGACAGCCCGTGTCAAGGACCAGACAGCCTGTGTGTTTGGGATCAGACAGCCTGTGTCAGGGATCAGACTGCCTGTGTTAGGGATCAGACATCATGTGTCAAAGATCAAGCAGTTTGTGTTTCAGGGACCAGAGAGCCTGTGTGTCAGGGACTAGGCAGCCTGTGTCAGGGACCAGACAGCCTGTGTCAGGTACCAGACAGCCTGTGTCAGGTACGGCATAGCTTATGTGCCAGGGAGCAGACAGCCTGTGTCAGGTACAGACAGCGTGTGTGTCAGAGACCAGAGAGCCTGGTGTCAGGGACTAGACAGCCCGTGTGTCAGGGACCAGACAGCCTGTGTGTCAGGAACCAGACAGCCTGTGTATCAGGTCAGGGTGAACACGGAATATGTTGTTGATGAATGGGGAGGGGAGAGATGATTTAGAGGAGGAAGGGGAGATGAATGATGAATGGGAAGGTAGAAACTGTGCTCGTTGTAGTCTTCTCTCTCTCTCTCTCTCTCTCTCCTAACAATATCCGTATGCGAGAATAAAATCTAACATAATGCCTGGGTCTCATAGCTAGAAACTGGAAGCACCAGACACCAGACATCACACTGACTCTTTGTAATAAACTTAATCTGCAACATCTTGAAGATATCTTTTGCTTTCTGTCTCAAGATTACATAAAAGACGAAGATATAAAGGAGAGGGTTAAGAGAAGGGCAGCCACAGTAGTACCATCGCTGGAGAGGGTTCAGAGAAGGGCAGCCATAGTAGTACCATCGCTGGAGAGGGTTCAGAGAAGGGCAGCCATAGTAGTACCATCGCTGGAGAGGGTTCAGAGAAGGGCAGCCATAGTAGTACCATCGCTGGAGAGGGTTCAGAGAAGGGCAGCCATAGTAGTACCATCGCTGGAGAGGGTTCAGAGAAGGGCAGCCATAGTAGTACCATCGCTGGAGAGGGATCAGAGAAGGGCAGCCATAGTAGTACCATCGCTGGAGAGGGTTCAGAGAAAGGCAGCCATAGTAGTACCATCGCTGGAGAGGGATCAGAGAAGGGCAGCCATAGTAGTACCATCGCTGGAGAGGGTTCAGAGAAGGGCAGCCATAGTAGTACCATCGCTGGAGAGGGTTCAGAGAAAGGCAACCATAGTAGTACCATCGCTGGAGAGGGATCAGAGAAAGGCAGCCATAGTAGTACCATCGCTGGAGAGGGTTCAGAGAAGGGCAGCCATAGTAGTACCATCGCTGGAGAGGGTTCAGAGAAAGGCAGCCATAGTAGTACCATCGCTGGAGAGGGTTCAGAGAAGGGCAGCCATAGTAGTACCATCGCTGGAGAGGGTTCAGAGAAGGGCAGCCATAGTAGTACCATCGCTGGAGAGGGTTCAGAGAAGGGCAGCCACAGTAGTACCATCGCTGGAGAGGGTTCAGAGAAAGGCAGCCATAGTAGTACCATCGCTGGAGAGGGTTCAGAGAAAGGCAGCCATAGTAGTACCATCGCTGGAGAGGGTTCAGAGAAGGGCAGCCATAGTAGTACCATCGCTGGAGAGGGTTCAGAGAAGGGCAGCCATAGTAGTACCATCGCTGGAGAGGGTTCAGAGAAGGGCAGCCACAGTAGTACCATCGCTGGAGAGGGTTCAGAGAAGGGCAGCCAAAGTAGTACCATCGCTGGAGAGGGCTCAGAGAAGGGCAGCCATAGTAGTACCATCGCTGGAGAGGGTTCAGAGAAGGGCAGCCATAGTAGTACCATCGCTGGAGAGGGTTCAGAGAAAGGCAGCCATAGTAGTACCATCGCTGGAGAGGGTTCAGAGAAGGGC
>NC_091293.1:3666964-3669464 GCF_038502225.1 Cherax quadricarinatus
GAGAGGGTAATTGATGACTTGTCTAGGAATTTAAACTGATAGATTATAGAGGTATGGGTGTTTGTGAGAAACAATCAGGCTGCAGCATTAGGGTTAAAAACAGCAGTTATTACCGGGATACCTCAGGGATATGATTAAAAGACAATATTCAAAATAAAGTTGCTAGTAATGGCAAATCAATTGACCAACAAACAAAGAGAGATAGTAGAGGGCAACGAGTGACTAGCTCCCTTAAGGTTTACTATACAAATAGTAGGATTCTAAGAAATAAGACAGATGAGCCAAAATTACTTGCAAGTGTAGGTAATATAGATAATACAGATCTGGTTTAACCTGAAAGATAGAGAAATGCCTTCTGAATGCAACATACAGGGTTATAAACTATTCCACACAGATAGGGTCAACAGGAAGGGTGGTGGTGTGGCGATGTACGTCAGAGAAAATTTAAATTGTTGTCTTAGACATGATATAAGATTAGAAACATCGAGCACAGAATCGGTTTGGCTTCAGTTTCTCGAGGGTCGTGACAAATTAATTTTGGGTGTGATTTATAGGCCCCCAAACCTTGATAGGGAGTGCAGTAAGCTGCTATGGGACGAAATTCATAAGGCATCTAGATATGAAAATGTTGTGATAATGGAAGATTTTAACTTTAGACAAATTGATTGGAACAATATGACAGGAAATCTTGAGTCTAGTGACTTTCTTGATACGATTCAGGATTGCTTTTTAGAACAGGTTGTGACAGAACCAACTAGAGAAAAAAATCTGCTTGACTTGGTTCTTCCCAACAAAGAATCACTAATTAATAATCTGGAGGTTAATGATGAGCTTGGGGAAAGTGATCACAAATCACTTAGTTTCAATATATCATGGAATTATCCAGATAACTGCAACCAAATCTCTGTCCCAGATTTTCGCTTGGCCGACTTCATGGGACTGAAAAATTACTTGGGTGGGCTAAATTGGGATGTCCTAACTATGGGTCAGGTAGGTGATCTTGGTTGCCAATATGACGTTTTTTCAGAGCATAGTTCTAGCTGCCCAGACAACTTTTGTTCCGAGTAGGGAAATTAGATCTAACAAAAATGATCCCAAATGGATGAACAATAGATTAAAACATCTCACTGGTCAAAAAAGAGGCATATATAGGCGTATCAGAAGAGGGGATGGGCAGTTAAGAAATCAATATATTCAATTAAAGGGAGAAATAAAGAAAGGAATAAGAAAAGCAAAAAGAGATTATGAGGCTAAGGTCGCAAGGGATTCAAAGACTAACCCAAAAGGGTTCTTTCAGGTATACAGAAGTAAGATTAGGGACAAGATTGGCCCACTTAAGAGTAACTTGGGTCAGATCACTGACAGTGATAAGGATATGTGTGAAATTGTAAATACCTACTTCCTATCAGTTTTCACCCAGGAAAATACTAGCGATATTCCTGAAATAATAGATTACGTAAAACAGGATGATAATAAACTATGTACGATTGCGGTAACTAGTGACATGGTCCTCAGACAAATAGAGAAACTAAAACCTAACAAATCCCCAGGTCCTGAAGAACTGTTTGCAAGGGTGTTAAAGGAATGTAAAGAGGAACTTAGCATAACTTTGGCTAATCTTTTTAACATATCACTACAAACTGGCATAGTGCCTGATAAGTGGAAAATGGCAAAGGTAATACCTATTTACAAGGCAGGTGACAGGTCCTTGGCTTCGAACTATAGACCAATAAGCCTTACCTCCATAATGGGAAAATTTATGGAATCAATAATTGCCGAAGCAATTCGTAGCCATTTTGACAGGCACAGATTGATTAATGATTCTCAACACGGTTTTACAAAGGGGCGTTCCTGTCTTACGAATATACTAACTTTTTTCACTAAGGTGTTTGAGAAGGTAGATCATGGTAATGAATATGATATTGTGTATATGGACTTCAGTAAGGCTATCGATAAAGTTCCACACCAGAGGCTATTGAGGAAACTTAGGGTACACGGAATAGGAGGAGAAATTTTTTCCTGGGTAGAGGCATGGCTGACAGATAGACAGCAGAGAGTTAGCATAAATGTGGAGAAATCAGAATGGGGGCACGTCACAAGCGGTGTTCCTCAGGGGTCAGTGTTGGGCCCGTTGATGTTCAAAATTTACGTAAACGACATAGATGACATAGGCAAATTTGCTGATGACACCAAAATAGGCCGTCCAACTCATTCTAATGAGGACATTAGAGCACTCCAGGATGATTTGAATAGACTGACGCAATGGTCGGAGAAGTGGCAGATGCAGTTTAATATTGACAAATGCAAAGTTCTAAATGTTGGACTGTTAAATAACAAAGCCACATATAAACTAAATAATGTAGATCTTAATACTACCGATTGCGAAAAGGATTTAGGAGTTCTATTTAGCAGTAACCTAAAACCAAGGCAACAGTGCATTAGTGTTCTCAATAAAGCTAACAGAATTCTTGGCTTCATATCTAGAAGTATAAATAATAGA
>NC_091293.1:3674464-3684464 GCF_038502225.1 Cherax quadricarinatus
AATTTTTTTGCTGCATTTATTGTCGTAGAAAAGTATATAATTGGGTGGATAAGCCAGTAATGTCGAAGATGATGCAAATTTTTGGAATAAATAGTTAAGAGTTCTTAAGCGGATGTTCATCCTCAGATTAGTGTATGTAGCAGAGAGAGGATTATTTTCCAGTAAAATTTCTTAAATACAGATATGCAATGTTGTTCAACATGTTTATAGCTGTGGATATAACAGTAGTAAATGCAAAAGTACTGGGGAGGGGTGTTGGATTAAGAGATGACGAATAATATACAAAGTGGAAATTGTCACAATTGATATTGTTTGCCGATGACAAGGTTCTTTTGAAGAGGAGTTGCAAAGGTTGGTGAAGAATATGAGAGGGCATGTATAAGAAAGAAATTTTAAATGAACATAGGAAAGAGAGTAATGGTGAGAGTGGCAAAAAAAAAAACAGGCATTGGAAGATTGAATATTAGAGTGAATGTCAGATATTTGGGAGTAGACTTGTCGGCGGATGAGTCTGTGGAAGATGGGAACTTTATTTATGAAGAAAGAATAAAGGAATGTACCAATATATTGGTATCAACACTGTTATATGGTTATCATGCAAAGTTTTTAAACGTTGCCGCGAGAAATAGGCTGGAGGTAGAGAAGTAGTGTGTGTGACAGCAATGTGTGGGGAGAATGTTATGCAGTGAATTCGGATCTTGCTACTTAAAAGAAAGTGAGGAATTACCACAAGTGTATATCAGATTGGTCAGGAGGGTTTGCTGAGGAAGTGGCTTGGACACTTAGAAACCACTGAGCAACATAGGATGGCTTGGCGGGTGTATAAATGAGGGGGAGTGGTATGAAGGGAGGAGGTAGTCCAAGGAAGAGTTGGAGAGATGAGGTAAAGGAGACTGGACATCCAACAGGCTTGTGTAAGCACCACCTGACGTAGTGATTGAGTTTATGTATGGAAACATTTATAAAGTGATTTACAGAAAATGGTTAGACGGACTTGAGTCCAGGAGGAGGGAAGTACAGTGCCGGCACTCCGAGAGGGACATCAAAATTTTGATGTCAGAACGGTGCTGGTAAGACAGTAATCGAACGAGTGAGGGTGAGAATACTACCTCTGTTTTTAGTCATTCTACCTCAACGGTAGACTGACTTTGTGTTAATAATAATAATAATAATAATAATAATAATAATATTAATAATAATAATAGTAATAGTAATAATAATAATAGTAATAATAGTAATAATAATAATAATAATAATAATAATAATAATAATAATAATAATAATAATAATAATAATAATAATAATAATAATAATAATAATAATAATAATAATAATAATAATAATAATAATAATAATAATAGTAATAATAGTAATAATAGTAATAATAATAATAATAATAATAATAATAATAATAATAATAATAATAATAATAATAATAATAATAATAATAATAATAATAATAATAATAATGATAATAATAATAATCATCATCATCATCATCATCATCATTATCCACAAAAACTAAAACATCATCATTAACAGTAACAACAAAAACAGCAAGAGCAATATCAACAGCAGCAGCAAGCTTTCACTGGGACAATGTTTCCTCCTATATACTTACATATACACACACTTTGTGCACTTAAAAAGAAGAATGGAGGAATTCGGCCAATTGCAGTAGGCAACACGTTACGCCGCCTCGTATCCAAAGCTGCTGTCCGAAGTATTCGTGCACAGGCAGCCATGATGCTTCAACCAAACCAGCTTGGCTTTGGGGTCTCTCAAGAAAGTGAAGCAGCGGTTCATGCAACAAGGGCGTATATCAACAACCTGCCTGAGGACAATGCAGTGGTAAAATTAGATTTCAAGAATGAGTTCAATCTCCTAAAAAGAGACGTGGTATTAGCAGCAGTACAAGAACATTTCCCTTGTCTCTTCCCCATTGTTTCAGCTGGGTATAGCAAGGAATCAATGCTTCTCTTTGGAGAGCATGAAATCACATCATCGGAGGGTGTCCAACAAGGAGATCCTCTTGCACCATTTCTCTTCTGTATAGCAGTTAGGGAAATCACAGTCAGACTGACCAGCGAGCTAAACATCTGGTTCCTAGATGATGGCACACTAGCGGGTACAAAGGAGTCCCTCCTACATGACCTTACACAGGTAATGACACGGGGACAGGAAATGGGTCTCGTCCTGAATCCATCCAAATGTGAAATCATCTCAGTCAGTCAACAAGTGATAAATGCAGTGAGATCAAAACTACCAGGAGCAGCAGTCATTGCCCCCACAAATAGTGTCTTGCTAGGAGCACCTCTGGGAAGCAATGCCATTGACACAATTCTCAGGAAGAAATTGGAAGAGTTAAGGAGAATGGAACAACGAATAGGCAATCTGGACACCCACGATGCCTTGTACCTTCTCACAAAGTGCTTGAGTCTGCCCAGGTTGACATATTTCCTAAGATGTGCACCTACATATGATAACCCTATACTGCACGAATATGGCAGTATTCTCAGGCAGATTTTTACGAAAGTACTTAACCTTACTCTAGAAGACGGGCAGTGGAACCAAGCTACACTTCCAGTCAGACTAGGAGGCATTGGTGTCCGCAAGTCATCACAGATTGCGTTACCTGCTTTTCTGTCCTCGTGTATTGCATCCAGAGAGCTTGTAGCAGCGATTCTCCCTGAACATCTTAGGGACAAGATTGGAGTCCAGGACCAAAAATTCATTGACGGAGCAATGATTTGGGATAATCTAACGGGCTCAGAAACCAGACCTGCTCCCCCCAACAACTACAAACAATCGCACTGGGATGGTCCAATAGTGGAAAATATAGCCTCAACAATGCTTCAGAGTGTGTCAGGGAAGGATAGAACCCGCCTGCTGGCAGTGAGAGCCCCTCATGCTGGGGATTTTCTGTTGGCCGTTTCCAACTCCAGCCTTGGCACACGCCTCGACCCACAGACCATCCGCATCGGTGTTGCCCTTCGACTTGCCGCCCCTATTCTCGCCGAACACAGGTGTATTTGTGGCAGTGAAGCAGCAGACCGATTCGGGTACCATGGTCTTGTGTGCCGTAAATCCGAGGGAAAGATTGCAAGACATGAGGAGGTTAATAACATTATCAAGAGGAGCCTCACAACAGCTGGATGCCCAGCAGTAAGGGAGCCACCCCAACTATGCAGATCTGATGGCAGCCAGAAGCGTCCAGATGGTATCACCCTTCAAGCCTGGACAGATGGGAAGCAGGTGGTGTGGGACTATACATGTGCATCTACCTTGGCTGATACCTATCTCCAATACACCAGGGAGGAAGGAGGGGCAGCTGCCAGCTTCAGGGAGTCCCAAAAGTCTAGAAAATATGGAGATCTTGCCCATCATTATATGTTTGTTCCCATAGGCTCAGAGACCCTTGGCTCATGGGGAAAGAGTGCATCTAAATTCCTTAAGGAGCTGGGAAAAAGACTCATCAGGGTAACTAGGGATCCCAGGGCAGCTAGTTTTCTGTTCCAGCGGCTCAGTGCGGCTGTTCAAAGGGGTAATGCCTGCTGTATTTTGGGAACACGCCCCAGCTCTGAGGAGCTGGATGAGATTTTCGCCTTATAATCGGTGATACACACGAAACAACATGTAACGTATATGCCACCTTTATATCAACAATGTATCTCTTAAATCTTCTGTACCATATTATGTATTAAATCTTCTGTACCACATTATCAAGTTCCTTGATAATGTGAGTAGTCACGAAAGCGCTTGGAATTTCTCTATTCTTTCAGAGTGGTTGTTTTGCATATTTTGAAATCACCTGTTTACTGTGATCTTATTGCATATATATATATACATATATATATATATATATATATATATATATATATATATATATATATATATATATATATATATATATATATATATAATATATATATATATATATATATATATATATATATATATATATATATATATATATATATATATATATATATATATATATATATATATAAATATATATGTCGTGCCGAATATGTAAAACTGGTCAATTAGCAAGAACTCATTTAAAATTAAGTCCTTTCAAAAAAATTCTCTTTTAAGTTTAAAGATATATTTTTTTGATTAATGTTAATTTAAAATTTTTTAATTTTGCCCCAAAAGGAACTTAGAAAACTTACCTGACCTTATTATAACAAGAACAATTTATTTTAGCCTAGATCGCAAGTTCTGCCTATTCGGCACGACATATATATATGTATATATATATATATATATATATATATATATATATATATATATATATATATATATATATATATATATATATATATATATATATATATATATATATATATATATTTCTCACATACGTTTAAAGATAAATTTCTTTCATTTATGTTAATGAAAAAAATAATAATTTTGTACCAACAGTACCTTAGAAAACTTACCTAACTTTATTATAACAAATGTAATTTAATTTAGCCTAATCCAACCAAATATATTTTAGATAAGTTTACAATAATTTAATAATAAACAGACGCAATGAAATATATTTTTTCGTTTGTTCAGAATGACTTTTGCGAAATTATTGCATTCACAAATTTTCGCTTGCCTTATTCGGCAAGAAGGTCGTTGCTATTTAAGCCAAAATCGCAAGGTTTACGTATACGGCACGGAACACACACACACACACACATGCACACACACGCACAAACAAACACACACACACACACACACACACACACACACACACACACACACACACACACACACACACACACACACACACACACACACACACACACAGACTAACAAAAAAAACTGACTAGAATGATCACAGATGTAATCTTTCCACCCGGATATCAAATCCTCATGAAAGATAGAGGGAGGAGAGGAGAAGGAGTTGCACTGCTCTTTAAAAACCGATGGTGATTTGAGAAAATGGAAGGAATGGATGGCATGGGAGAAAGGGAATACTAAGTATGAATAATCCAGTCTGGTACTGGAAACCCTAATGCAGCAACATGTTGGAGACACTACCAGAGAGAGAGGTGAGGATGATCCAGCAAGAGTAGACAACAAAATGTAAGGAGGCAGAGAGGTTTGTTCCCAAGGGAAACAGAAATAACGGGAAGACCAGAAGGTGTAGGGAGGCTAAAACTAGGTGTATTAGATTATGGAAAAGGTACAGAAGACAAAGGACCCAGGTAAATAAAGTGATCAGCCGAAGAGCCAGAAACGAAAATGCACAGATAAGAAGGGAGGCTCAGCAACAATACGAAAATGCCATAGCATCGAAAGTCAAGTCTGACCCGAAGCTGTTGTATAGCCACATCAGGAGGAAAACAACAGTCAAGGACCAGGTAATCAGACTGAGGAAGAATGGTGGGGAGTTCACTTGAAACAACCAAGAGGTATGTGAGGAGCTCAACACGAGATTTAAAGAAGTATTTACAGTGGAAACCGGTAAGACTCCAGGAAATCAGAACAGGAAGGTACACCAACAAGTACTGGATGAGGTACACATAACCGAGGAGGAGGTGAAGAAGCTGCTATGTGAACTTAATACCTCAAAGGCAGTGAGACCAGACAACATCTTTTCATGGGTCGTTAGAGAGGGAACAGAGATGCTGTGTGTGCCACTAACAAAGATCTTCAACACATCCACTGAAACTGGGCAAATCCCTGAGGTATATAAGTTGGCAAATGTAGTCCCAATTTTTAAAAAAGTTGGCAGACACGAGGCATTAAACTACAGGTCTGTGTCACTAACGTGTATAGTATGCAAAGTCATAGAGAAGATCATCAGGAGGAGAGTGGTGGAGCACCTGGAAAGAAACAAGTGAATAATCGACAACCAGCACGGTTTCAGGGAAAGAAAATCCTGTGTCACAAACCTACTGGAGTTTTATGACAAAGTGACAGAAGTAAGACAAGAGAGAGAGGGGTGGATAGACTGGATTTTCTTGTACTACAAGAAGGCCTTCGACACAGTTCCTCACAAGAGGTTACTGCAAGAGCTAGAGGATCAGGCACACATAACAGGAAAGGCACTGCAACGGATCAGAGAGTACCTCACAGGGAGGCAACAGCGAGTCATGGTACGTGACGAGGTGTCAGAGTGGGTTCCTGTGACAGGCCGAGTTCCATAGGGGTCAGTCCTAGGACCTGCGCTGCTTTTGGTATATGTGAATGACATAACGGAAGGGATAGATTCAGAAGCGTCCTTGTTTGCAGATGATGTGAAGTTAATGAAGAGGCTCAAATCGGTCGAGGATCAGGCAGGACTACCAACAGACCTGGACAGGCTACAAGTCTGGTCCAGCAAATGACTCCTTGAATTTAACACTGCCAAATGCAAAGTCATGAAGATCGGGGAAGGGCAAAGAAGACTGCAGGCACAGTATAGTTTAGGTGGCCAAAGACTACAAACCTCACTCAAGGAAAAAGATCTTGGGGTGAGTATAACACCGAGCACATCTCCTGAGGCGCACATCAATCAGATAACTGCTGCAGCGTACGGGCGTCTGGCAAACCTAAGGATAGCGTTCCGATACCTCAGTAAGGAATCGTTCAAGACTCTGTACACCATTTACGTCAGGCCCATACTGGAGTATGCAGCACCAGTTTGGAATCCACACTTGGTCAAGCACGTCAAGAAATTAGAGAAATTGCAAAGGTTTGCAACAAGACTAGTCCAAGAGCTAAGGGGATTGCCCTACGAAGAAAGGTTAAGGGAAATTGGTCTGGCAACACTGGAGGACATGAGGGTCAGGGGAGACATGATAACAACATGTAAAATACTGCATGGAATAGACAAGGTGGACAAAGACAGGATGTTCCAGAAATGGGAATCAGAAACAAGAGGTCACAATTGGAAGTTGAAGACTCAAATGAGTCAAAGGGATGTTAGGAAGTATTTCTTCGGTCATAGAGTTGTCAGGCAGTGGATTAGCCTAGAAAGTGACGTAGTGGAGGCGGGAACTATACATAATTTAAAGACGAGGTTTGGTAAAGCTCATAGAGCAGGGAGAGAGAGGACCCAGTAGCAATCAGTGAAGAGGCGGGGCCAGGAGCTATGATTCGACCCCTGCAACCACAAATATGTGAGTACAAATAGATGAGTACACACACACGCATGATAGACTACGTAACAATAAAATGCTTAAGATAGAGGAAAGGTTTGTTCACAAGGGCAGCAGAAATAATGGGAAGGCCAGAACGAGCCCTTGGTTTACCCGAAGCTGTAGGGAGGCAAAAACTAAGTGCTCTAGAGAATGGAAAAAGTACAGAAGGCAAAGGACCCAGGAAAATAAAGAGATTACTCGACGAGCCAGAAACGAGTATGCACAGATAAGTAGGGAGTCCCAGCGACAGTACCAAAAATCAACACAGCATCGAAAGCCAAATCTGACCCGAACCTGTTGTATAGCCCCATCAGGAGGACGACAACAGTCAAAGACCAGTTAATCAGGCTGAGGAAAGAAGGATAGGAGCTCATAAGAAACTATCCGGATGTGAGGAGCTAAACACGATATTTAAGGAAGTATTTACAGTGGAGACAGAAAAAACTCTGGGAAGACAGAACAGAGAGGTACACCAACAAGGGATATGCCAAAAAGTGTTTGATGAAATATATACAACCGAGGAGGAGGCGAAGAAGCTGCTAAGTGACCTTGATACCTCAAAGGCGGTGGGACCGGACATCTCTCCATGGGTCATTAGAGAGTTAGCAGAGATGCTGTGTGTGCCACTAACCACAATTTCCAACACATCCCTTGAAACTGGGCAACTACCTGAGGTATGGAAGACTCCAAATGTAGTCCGCATTTTTAAAAAAGGAGAAGGAAACGAGGAACTAAACTGTAGACCAGCGTCACTGACGTGTATAGTACGCAAAGTCATGGAGAAGATTGTCAGGAGTGTGGTGGAGCACCTGAACGGAACAAGATTATAAACGACAACCAGCACTGATTCATGGAAGACAAATCCTGTGTCAAAAGAATTGGAGTTTCATGGCAAGGTAACAGAGGTAAGACACGAGAGAGAGGGGCGAGTTGACTGCATTTTCATGGACTGCAAGAGGGCCTTCGACACAGTGCCTCACAAGAGACTAGTGCAGAAGCTAGAGGATCAGGCACATATAACAGGAAGGGCACTGCAATGGATTAGAGAATACCTGACAGGGAGGAAACAACTAGTCATGGTACGTGATGAAGTATCACAGTGGGCGCCTGTGACGAGCGGGGCCCGACAAGAGTCAGACCAAGGACCAGTGCTATTTTTTGGTACTATATGTTTGCAGATGATGTGAAGTTAATGAGGAGAATTAAATCATATGAGGATCAGGCAGGATTACAAAGAGACCTGGACAGGTTGGGCGCATGGTTTAGCAACTGGCTCCATGAATTTAACCCCGCCAAATGCAAAACCTTGAAAATCGGTGAAGGACAGAGAAGACTGCAGACAGAGTATAGGCTAGGTGGCCAAAGACTGAAAACCTCACTCAAAGAAAAAGATCTTGGGGTGAGTATAATACCGAGTACATCTCTGGAAGCACACATCAACCAGATAACTGCTGCAGCATATGGGCGCCTGGCAAACCTGAGAATAGTGTTCCGATACCTCAGTAAGGAATTGCTCAAGACTGTTCACCGTGTACATCAGGTCTATATTGGAGTACGTAGCACCAGTTTGGAACCCACCCATGGTCAAGCACTTCAAGATTAGAGAAATTGCAAAGGCTTGCAACAAGGCAAGTTCTACAGAAATGTTCTACGAACAAACATTAGAACATAAGAAAGAAGGAACACTGCAACAGGCCTACTGACCCATGCGGAGCAAGTCCATGTCCCCCTCCCCGGATTAGCCCAAAGACCCCCCTCCCCCGGATTAGCCCAATGACCCACCCAGTCTGGTCACCTCCACTCAAGGAAGGAGCACGGCACCAGACCCAGCAGCACAAGCTAGTCAGGTCCAACTCACACCCACCCACACCCACTCATGTATTTATCTAACTTATTTTTAAAACTACACAACGTATTAGCCTCAATAACTGTACTCGGGAGTTTGTTCCACTCATCCACAACTCTATTACCAAACCAATGCTTTCCTATATCCTTCCTGAATCTGAATTTTTCCAGCTTGAAACCATTGCTGCGAGTCTTGTCTTGGCTGGAAATTTTCAGCACGCTATTTACATCCCCTTATTTATTACTGTTTTTCATTTATACATCTCGATCATTTCCCACCTAATTCTACGCCTCTCGAGAGAGTGCAGATTCAGGGCCTTCAGTCTATCCTCATAGGGAAGATTTCTGATACATGGGATCATCTTTGTTATCCTCCTCTGTACGTTTTCCAGAGCATTTACATCCATTCTGTAATACGGTGACCAGAACTGGGCAGCATAGTCTAAATGAGGCCTAACCAAGGATATATAGAGTTGAAGAACAACCTGAGGACTTCTATTATTTATACTTCTAGATATGAAGCCAAGAATTCTGTTATCTTTATTACGAACACTAATGCACTGTTGTCATGGTTTTTGATTACTGCTAACCAGAACTCCTAAATCCTTTTCGCAATCAGTAGTATTAAGATCTACATTACTTAGTTTATATGTGGCATGGTTATTTAACTGTCCAACATTTAGAACTTTGCATTTGTCAATATTAAACTGCATCTGCCAATTCTCCGACCATTGCGTCAGTCTATTCAAATCATCCTGGAGTGCTCTAGTGTCCTCATTAGAATGAATTGGACGGCCTATTTTGGAGTCATCAGCAAATTTGCTTATGTCGCTATTTATTCTCTCATTTATGTCGTTTATGTAAATTGTGAACAACAACGGGCCCAACACTGACCCCTGAGGAACACCGCTTGTGACGTTCCCCCATTCTGATTTCTCCCCATTTATGCAAACTCGCTGCTGCCTATTTGTCAGCCATGCCCCTACCCAGGAAAAAATTTCTCCTCCTATTCCGTGTGCCCTAAGTTTCCT